>NW_021821165.1:0-98849 GCF_901001135.1 Rhinatrema bivittatum | reverse complement strand
GCAAGATTCCCAGCGTTGCAGAGGTTCTTTTATGGATCCCTGAAACGGGATGAGAATCTGCACGTCATCTGCATACAGGAAGAATTTCAGGCCTAGTTTGGAGAGGAGGTGGCATAGGGGTATGAGATAAATATTAAACAGGGTGGAGGATAAGGATGATCCCTGGGGTACGCCCTGCGTGATAGGTATGTGTGAGGATTCGTGCTTGTCGATTTTTACTAGATACTGTCTGTGTGTGAGGTAGGAGGAGAGCCATGAGAGGGCTGTGTCGGCGATACCTATTTCTGTTAGGCGGGTCATTAGTATCTGATGGTTGACAGTATCGTAGGCAGCTGAGATGTCTAGTAGGGCGAGTAGGTATGAGTTTCCGTGGTCCATACCTTTATGTATGGTGTCTGTCATGGCTAGTAGTAAGGTTTCGGTGCTTCGGTCTTTACGGAAACCGAACTGTTGAGTGTGGAGGACATTGTGGTCTTCTAAAAACTCCGTTAGTTGTTTGTTAATAACCCTCTCTAGTACTTTGGATAAGAATGGGAGATTGGAAATTGGACGGTAATTGGCCGGGTCTGTGGGGTCGAGGGTGGGTTTCTTTAGGAGGGGCTTGACTATGGCCAGTTTGAGTGGGTCTGGGACACTGCCTGCAGTAATAGAGCAGTTGATAAAGTCCTTAATATGTTTGGTGATGGCGGGGGTGATGGAGAGGAGGGTTTTTGAAGGAATGGTGTCTGAAGAGTGTGTGGATGGTTTCATCTTTTTTAGTATAGCTTCTACTTCTATGTTGGTGGTGAGGTCAAATGTTTTAAGGGTGATCTTTTTGTCATTGGGAATGGGGGGGAGGGGGGTAGTGTTGTCTGGGAAGCGGAGTAGAATATTGTCGATTTTATTCTTGAAGTATAGGGCTAGTTCTTCGCATTTTTTGTTGGAGATAGTATCGTTGAGAGTTGGTGCATTGGGGTTGGTGAGTTCTGAGACATATGTGAATAAGGCGTTTGCATTAAATCGGTAGTCGTGGATCTTTGCCGTGTGGAAATCACGCTTGGCTTGGGTAATTGCATGACAGTATGCGTGTAAAGTGTTGTTATAGGTGGCTTTAAGTGAAGCCGATGGTTGTTTGCGCCAGGCGCGTTCTTTGGCTCTTAGTTCTTGTTTCAAGGTTTTTAACTTGGCGGAGAACCAAGGTTTCCTTTTCTCCTGTTGTGTAAAGGGTATTTCTTTGTGGATAATGGGGCACAGTTCATTGGCTATGGTTGTAGTGAGATTGTTCCAGGAGTGTAGTGCGGTGTCTGGATTGGTGAGATCGATGTTGTTAGCTATTTTGTTGAAAGCTAGGGTGAGCTCTTCCGTACTACAGTGTTTACGGAAGGAGATGGTTTTATGGTGTTTTTGTGTGGAAGGTGTGAGGGGTTTGGTTTCAAGGGTTGCATTAATGAGGAAATGGTCGGACCATGGTACTGGGGTGACTACGGGTGGGGTGGCTATGGTTATTTTAGAATTCACAAATATTAGATCGAGTGTGTGGCCTGCTTTGTGTGTGGGTTCGGTGATGATTTGATTGAAATCTAGGGCTTTGAGGGTGTCCAGTAGAGTCTCGCAGGCGGGGGTGGTGGGGCGGGTATCCACATGGAGATTGAAATCCCCTAGAATAATGGTAGGAAGGTCTGTTTTGATGTTGACGGTGAAGTATTCAGTGATGGGTGAGGGATCTTTTTCAATTAGGCCTGGGGGGGGCGTAGACTAGGCAGATTTGTAGGGATTTGGATGCAAATAATGCAATTTCAATTTTGGGTGGCGGTTGAGTGGTTTGGAGTTTGAGGTTGAGTCTTTTCTTGGCTGCCAAGAGTAGACCACCTCCTTTCTTTTTCGGCCTTGGTATGGAGAGGAGGTCGTATGACTTTGTGGGGAGCTGGTTTAGGAAAACCTGGTCGGTATTTTTTAACCAGGATTCGGTAATGGCACAAAGGTCAGGGTTGTCGTCTGTAAGCAGATCATTTAGTATAGTTCCTTTTTTTTGTATGGATTTGGCATTGAAGAGAGTAATGGCTAATGTTGTTAACCTAGGAGTTGTGAGAAAGGTGGGGTCATAATCGGTATGAGGGATTTGCGAAGTATGGGTGGGTGGGGGGGTGTTGTAGGGGGTTTGCGTAGTAGCGGGCAGTGCCGTGTTGGGATGGGGAGTAGGCACATGGTTCTAGTATAGTGAGGGGACTTGGGTGGTGGGGACTAACAGAGAATAAAAACAGGGTGGAGTCTGTGGTGAGAGCGTGTAGGGCAATACAGGGCGGGGTTTAAGGTATAGGGAGAGTTTGGCTGAGGGAAAGAGCACAGTGCTGGTGCAGTAGTGCGAGTAATGCTGATAGTACACCATGCAGGTTAAACGATGCAGATAGTGCAGTTTAGACAATAAAGGTAATATACAGTTAATACGGATTAGACAATACAAGACAATGCAGGTAATGTGCAGTTCTTAGACAAGGTAAGACCATGTAGGTAAGACAATGCAGGTTATGCAGATAACAATACAAGACCATGTAGGTAATATGCAGTTAATACGGCTTGGGGCGTATTAAGATGTTAGGGTGGGGAGTAGTCCAGTGGCAGGGGCAAGGGGGTGAAAGGATCTGTGGAGGTGCCTACTCACTCCGGCGTTCCTGAGGCCAGGTTGGTCTTGGCTGAGGGCTGGCAGGTGGGCTTCGGGTCCAGTGGGCCTGCTGAGGGAGCGGGGGTGGTCTGGATGAAGCTTCGGAGTCCTTCAGGGCAGTCCGAATGGGCTGCACGAAGGGGCGCACAAAGGGGCGGGCCCCTTTGTTGCGCTCCTTCGGTGCGCGGCGCCGGAGTTGCAGCTGACTTTAAGGAGCCTCAGGGCCCCTTGTGGTTGGCTGGCTGCTGGTGGGGGGCGGGCCTTCGCGGCGTTCGTGCGGTCGGAGGACGGCAGGGACGGCACAGGAAGCCGCGTGGTCGGGCCCGGATCCAACGGAGGTAAGAGTGAATTTAAAGGGCCTTACCCCGGTGGGTCCGTGGCGCCGATCGCGCAGGCCTTTGCTCGGTCCGGTCGCCGCGGTTGCAGAGGATCGCCGGTGAAGAGGGGGATCTCGGAGCTGCAGCTGGCTTTAAGGAGCCTCAGGGCCCCTTGTGGTTGGCTGGCTGCTGGTGGGGGGCGGGCCTTCGCGGCATTCGTGCGGTCGGAGGATGGCAGGGACGGCACAGGAAGCCGCGTGGTATAACCCTTCCCTATCGCTTCACAGCCGCGGCTTGCATTTGCATGCAATTAGAAGAGAGTATCAGGCGCTAGGTCTAGAGAACTGTGCGTGCGGGGAGGAAGGGTGCGCCTGACACTGCCGCACTGTTTCTACCGCGGCCTTACAGTATCGACCCGTATGAGAGATAGGGTTACACAAGGTGGAGCTAAATTTCTCTTACGATTTCCTCTTATATCAAAATGTGAGGTAAGGTTTCAATCAACCTGAACAGCTTCGCTCACACCTTGATTCCTAACCCCATACTTATCCTTAGTTATGAAATTGGGGGTAAGTAGTTAAATATGGGTAAGACGCATTGTTAATGTTAAATTTCTGATATAATTCGGCTCTTTTCACTTAACATCCAGTCTCTTTAATTGCTTATAAATGATTTTCCAGTTTCACAGAATGTATCTGTAACATTTCAGATATATGTTGTTTTACATATAATCATATTGTGGATACAAGCTGTGTAATATCTTTTTAATTTATCATCCAGTCTCTTTAATTGCTTATAAATGATTTTCCAGGTTTCACAGAATGTATGTGTAACATTTCAGATATATGTTGTTTTACATATAACCGTATTGTGGATACAAGCTGTGTAACATCTTTTTAATTTATCATCCAGTCTCTTTAATTGCTTATAAATGATTTTCCAGGTTTCACAGAATGTATGTGTAACATTTCAGGTATATGTTGTTTTACATATAATCGTATTGTGGATACAAGCTGTGTAATATCTTTTTAATTTATCATCCAGTCTCTTTAATTGCTTATAAATGATTTTCCAGTTTCACAGAATGTATGTGTAACATTTCAGATATATGTTGTTTTACATATAATCGTATTGTGGATACAAGCTGTGTAATATCTTTTTAATTTATCATCCAGTCTCTTTAATTGCTTATAAATGATTTTCCAGGTTTCACAGAATGTATGTGTAACATTTCAGATATATGTTGTTTTACATATAATCGTATTGTGGTTACAAGCTGTGTAATATCTTTTCACTTATCATCCAGTCTCTTTAATTGCTTATAAATGATTTTCCAGGTGTCACAGAATGTATGTGTAACATTTCAGATATATGTTGTTTTACATATAATCGTATTGTGGATACAAGCTGTGTAACATCTTTTTAATTTATCATCCAGTCTCTTTAATTGCTTATAAATGATTTTCCAGGTGTCACAGAATGTATGTGTAACATTTCAGATATATGTTGTTTTACATATAATCGTATTGTGGATACAAGCTGTGTAACATCTTTTTAATTTATCATCCAGTGTCTTTAATTGCTTATAAGTGATTTTCCAGGTTTCACAGAATGTATGTGTAACATTTCAGATATATGTTGTTTTACATATAATCGTAATGTGGATACAAGCTGTGTAACATCTTTTTAATTTATCATCCAGTCTCTTTAATTGCTTATAAATGATTTTCCAGTTTCACAGAATGTATGTGTAACATTTCAGATATATGTTGTTTTACATATAATCGTATTGTGGATACAAGCTGTGTAATATCTTTTTAATTTATCATCCAGTCTCTTTAATTGCTTATAAATGATTTTCCAGTTTCACAGAATGTATGTGTAACATTTCAGATATATGTTGTTTTACATATAATCGTATTGTGGATACAAGCTGTGTAATATCTTTTTAATTTATCATCCAGTCTCTTTAATTGCTTATAAATGATTTTCCAGTTTCACAGAATGTATGTGTAACATTTCAGATATATGTTGTTTTACATATAATCGTATTGTGGATACAAGCTGTGTAATATCTTTTTAATTTATCATCCAGTCTCTTTAATTGCTTATAAATGATTTTCCAGGTTTCACAGAATCTATGTGTAACATTTCAGATATATGTTGTTTTACATATAATCGTATTGTGGATACAAGCTGTGTAATATCTTTTTAATTTATCATCCAGTCTCTTTAATTGCTTATAAATGATTTTCCAATTTCACAGAATGTATGTGTAACATTTCAGATATATGTTGTTTTACATATAATCGTATTGTGGATACAAGCTGTGTAATATCGTTTTAATTTATCATCCAGTCTCTTTAATTGCTTATAAATGATTTTCCAGGTTTCACAGAATGTATGTGTAACATTTCAGATATATGTTGTTTTACATATAATCGTATTGTGGTTACAAGCTGTGTAACATCTTTTTAATTTATCATCCAGTCTCTTTAATTGCTTATAAATGATTTTCCAGTTTCACAGAATGTATGTGTAACATTTCAGATATATGTTGTTTTACATATAATCGTATTGTGGATACAAGCTGTGTAATATCGTTTTAATTTATCATCCAGTCTCTTTAATTGCTTATAAATGATTTTCCAGGTTTCACAGAATGTATGTGTAACATTTCAGATATATGTTGTTTTACATATAACCGTATTGTGGATACAAGCTGTGTAATATCTTTTTAATTTATCATCCAGTCTCTTTAATTGCTTATAAATGATTTTCCAGTTTCACAGAATGTATGTGTAACATTTCAGATATATGTTGTTTTACATATAATCGTATTGTGGATACAAGCTGTGTAATATCTTTTTAATTTATCATCCAGTCTCTTTAATTGCTTATAAATGATTTTCCAGTTTCACAGAATGTATGTGTAACATTTCAGATATATGTTGTTTTACATATAATCGTATTGTGGATACAAGCTGTGTAATATCTTTTTAATTTATCATCCAGTCTCTTTAATTGCTTATAAATGATTTTCCAGTTTCACAGAATGTATGTGTAACATTTCAGATATATGTTGTTTTACATATAATCGTATTGTGGATACAAGCTGTGTAACATCTTTTTAATTTATCATCCAGTCTCTTTAATTGCTTATAAATGATTTTCCAGTTTCACAGAATGTATGTGTAACATTTCAGATATATGTTGTTTTACATATAATCGTATTGTGGATACAAGCTGTGTAATATCTTTTTAATTTATCATCCAGTCTCTTTAATTGCTTATAAATGATTTTCCAGTTTCACAGAATGTATGTGTAACATTTCAGATATATGTTGTTTTACATATAATCGTATTGTGGATACAAGCTGTGTAATATCTTTTTAATTTATCATCCAGTCTCTTTAATTGCTTATAAATGATTTTCCAGGTTTCACAGAATGTATGTGTAACATTTCAGATATATGTTGTTTTACATATAATCGTATTGTGGATACAAGCTGTGTAATATCTTTTTAATTTATCATCCAGTCTCTTTAATTGCTTATAAATGATTTTCCAGGTTTCACAGAATGTATGTGTAACATTTCAGATATATGTTGTTTTACATATAATCGTATTGTGGTTACAAGCTGTGTAATATCTTTTTAATTTATCATCCAGTCTCTTTAATTGCTTATAAATGATTTTTCCAGTTTCACAGAATGTATGTGTAACATTTCAGATATATGTTGTTTTACATATAATCGTATTGTGGATACAAGCTGTGTAATATCTTTTCATTTATCATCCAGTCTCTTTAATTGCTTATAAATGATTTTCCAGTTTCACAGAATGTATGTGTAACATTTCAGATATATGTTGTTTTACATATAATTGTATTGTGGATACAAGCTGTGTAATATCTTTTAAATTTATCATCCAGTCTCTTTAATTGCTTATAAGTGATTTTCCAGGTTTCACAGAATGTATGTGTAACATTTCAGATATATGTTGTTTTACATATAACCGTATTGTGGATACAAGCTGTGTAACATCTTTTTAATTTATCATCCAGTCTCTTTAATTGCTTATAAATGATTTTCCAGGTTTCACAGAATGTATGTGTAACATTTCAGGTATATGTTGTTTTACATATAATCGTATTGTGGATACAAGCTGTGTAATATCTTTTTAATTTATCATCCAGTCTCTTTAATTGCTTATAAATGATTTTCCAGTTTCACAGAATGTATGTGTAACATTTCAGATATATGTTGTTTTACATATAATCGTATTGTGGATACAAGCTGAGTAATATCTTTTTAATTTATCATCCAGTCTCTTTAATTGCTTATAAATGATTTTCCAGTTTCACAGAATGTATGTGTAACATTTCAGATATAAGTTGTTTTACATATAATCGTATTGTGGTTACAAGCTGTGTAATATCTTTTTCACTTATCATCCAGTCTCTTTAATTGCTTATAAATGATTTTCCAGTTTCACAGAATGTATGTGTAACATTTCAGATATATGTTGTTTTACATATAATCGTATTGTGGATACAAGCTGTGTAATATCTTTTTAATTTATCATCCAGTCTCTTTAATTGCTTATAAATGATTTTCCAGTTTCACAGAATGTATGTGTAACATTTCAGATATATGTTGTTTTACATATAATCGTATTGTGGTTACAAGCTGTGTAATATCTTTTTCACTTATCATCCAGTCTCTTTAATTGCTTATAAATGATTTTCCAGTTTCACAGAATGTATGTGTAACATTTCAGATATATGTTGTTTTACATATAATCGTATTGTGGATACAAGCTGTGTAACATCTTTTTAATTTATCATCCAGTCTCTTTAATTGCTTATAAATGATTTTCCAGTTTCACAGAATGTATGTGTAACATTTCAGATATATGTTGTTTTACATATAATCGTATTGTGGATACAAGCTGTGTAATATCTTTTTAATTTATCATCCAGTCTCTTTAATTGCTTACAAATGATTTTCCAGTTTCACAGAATGTATGTGTAACATTTCAGATATATGTTGTTTTACATATAATCGTATTGTGGATACAAGCTGTGTAATATCTTTTTAATTTATCATCCAGTCTCTTTAATTGCTTATAAATGATTTTCCAGTTTCACAGAATGTATGTGTAACATTTCAGATATATGTTGTTTTACACATAATCGTATTGTGGATACAAGCTGTGTAACATCTTTTTAATTTATCATCCAGTCTCTTTAATTGCTTATAAATGATTTTCCAGTTTCACAGAATGTATGTGTAACATTTCAGATATATGTTGTTTTACATATAATCGTATTGTGGATACAAGCTGTGTAATATCTTTTTAATTTATCATCCAGTCTCTTTAATTGCTTATAAATGATTTTCCAGTTTCACAGAATGTATGTGTAACATTTCAGATATATGTTGTTTTACATATAATCGTATTGTGGATACAAGCTGTGTAATATCTTTTTAATTTATCATCCAGTCTCTTTAATTGCTTATAAATGATTTTCCAGTTTCACAGAATGTATGTGTAACATTTCAGATATATGTTGTTTTACATATAATCGTATTGTGGATACAAGCTGTGTAATATCTTTTTAATTTATCATCCAGTCTCTTTAATTGCTTATAAATGATTTTCCAGGTTTCACAGAATGTATGTGTAACATTTCAGATATATGTTGTTTTACATATAACCGTATTGTGGATACAAGCTGTGTAACATCTTTTTAATTTATCATCCAGTCTCTTTAATTGCTTATAAATGATTTTCCAGGTTTCACAGAATGTATGTGTAACATTTCAGATATATGTTGTTTTACATATAATCGTATTGTGGATACAAGCTGTGTAACATCTTTTTAATTTATCATCCAGTCTCTTTAATTGCTTATAAATGATTTTCCAGGTTTCACAGAATGTATGTGTAACATTTCAGATATATGTTGTTTTACATATAACCGTATTGTGGATACAAGCTGTGTAATATCTTTTTAATTTATCATCCAGTCTCTTTAATTGCTTATAAATGATTTTCCAGTTTCACAGAATGTATGTGTAACATTTCAGATATATGTTGTTTTACATATAATCGTATTGTGGATACAAGCTGTGTAATATCTTTTTAATTTATCATCCAGTCTCTTTAATTGCTTATAAATGATTTTCCAGTTTCACAGAATGTATGTGTAACATTTCAGATATATGTTGTTTTACATATAATCATATTGTGGATACAAGCTGTGTAATATCTTTTTAATTTATCATCCAGTCTCTTTAATTGCTTATAAATGATTTTCCAGGTTTCACAGAATCTATGTGTAACATTTCAGATATATGTTGTTTTACATATAATCGTATTGTGGATACAAGCTGTGTAACATCTTTTTAATTTATCATCCAGTCTCTTTAATTGCTTATAAATGATTTTCCAGGTTTCACAGAATGTATGTGTAACATTTCAGATATATGTTGTTTTACATATAATCATATTGTGGATACAAGCTGTGTAATATCTTTTTAATTTATCATCCAGTCTCTTTAATTGCTTATAAATGATTTTCCAGGTTTCACAGAATCTATGTGTAACATTTCAGATATATGTTGTTTTACATATAATCGTATTGTGGATACAAGCTGTGTAATATCTTTTTAATTTATCATCCAGTCTCTTTAATTGCTTATAAATGATTTTCCAATTTCACAGAATGTATGTGTAACATTTCAGATATATGTTGTTTTACATATAATCGTATTGTGGATACAAGCTGTGTAATATCGTTTTAATTTATCATCCAGTCTCTTTAATTGCTTATAAATGATTTTCCAGGTTTCACAGAATGTATGTGTAACATTTCAGATATATGTTGTTTTACATATAATCGTATTGTGGTTACAAGCTGTGTAACATCTTTTTAATTTATCATCCAGTCTCTTTAATTGCTTATAAATGATTTTCCAGTTTCACAGAATGTATGTGTAACATTTCAGATATATGTTGTTTTACATATAATCGTATTGTGGATACAAGCTGTGTAATATCTTTTTAATTTATCATCCAGTCTCTTTAATTGCTTATAAATGATTTTCCAGTTTCACAGAATGTATGTGTAACATTTCAGATATATGTTGTTTTACATATAATCGTATTGTGGATACAAGCTGTGTAACATCTTTTTAATTTATCATCCAGTCTCTTTAATTGCTTATAAATGATTTTCCAGTTTCACAGAATGTATGTGTAACATTTCAGATATATGTTGTTTTACATATAATCGTATTGTGGATACAAGCTGTGTAATATCTTTTTAATTTATCATCCAGTCTCTTTAATTGCTTATAAATGATTTTCCAGTTTCACAGAATGTATGTGTAACATTTCAGATATATGTTGTTTTACATATAATCGTATTGTGGATACAAGCTGTGTAATATCTTTTTAATTTATCATCCAGTCTCTTTAATTGCTTATAAATGATTTTCCAGGTTTCACAGAATGTATGTGTAACATTTCAGATATATGTTGTTTTACATATAATCGTATTGTGGATACAAGCTGTGTAATATCTTTTTAATTTATCATCCAGTCTCTTTAATTGCTTATAAATGATTTTCCAGGTTTCACAGAATGTATGTGTAACATTTCAGATATATGTTGTTTTACATATAATCGTATTGTGGTTACAAGCTGTGTAATATCTTTTTAATTTATCATCCAGTCTCTTTAATTGCTTATAAATGATTTTCCAGTTTCACAGAATGTATGTGTAACATTTCAGATATATGTTGTTTTACATATAATCGTATTGTGGATACAAGCTGTGTAATATCTTTTCATTTATCATCCAGTCTCTTTAATTGCTTATAAATGATTTTCCAGTTTCACAGAATGTATGTGTAACATTTCAGATATATGTTGTTTTACATATAATTGTATTGTGGATACAAGCTGTGTAATATCTTTTTAATTTATCATCCAGTCTCTTTAATTGCTTATAAGTGATTTTCCAGGTTTCACAGAATGTATGTGTAACATTTCAGATATATGTTGTTTTACATATAATCGTAATGTGGATACAAGCTGTGTAATATCTTTTTAATTTATCATCCAGTCTCTTTAATTGCTTATAAATGATTTTCCAGTTTCACAGAATGTATGTGTAACATTTCAGATATATGTTGTTTTACATATAATCGTATTGTGGATACAAGCTGTGTAATATCTTTTCATTTATCATCCAGTCTCTTTAATTGCTTATAAATGATTTTCCAGTTTCACAGAATGTATGTGTAACATTTCAGATATATGTTGTTTTACATATAATCATATTGTGGATACAAGCTGTGTAATATCTTTTCATTTATCATCCAGTCTCTTTAATTGCTTATAAATGATTTTCCAGTTTCACAGAATGTATGTGTAACATTTCAGATATATGTTGTTTTACATATAATCGTATTGTGGATACAAGCTGTGTAATATCTTTTCATTTATCATCCAGTCTCTTTAATTGCTTATAAATGATTTTCCAGTTTCACAGAATGTATGTGTAACATTTCAGATATATGTTGTTTTACATATAATCGTATTGTGGATACAAGCTGTGTAATATCTTTTCATTTATCATCCAGTCTCTTTAATTGCTTATAAATGATTTTCCAAGTTTCACAGAATGTATGTGTAACATTTCAGATATATGTTGTTTTACATATAATCGTATTGTGGATACAAGCTGTGTAATATCTTTTTAATTTATCATCCAGTCTCTTTAATTGCTTATAAATGATTTTCCAGTTTCACAGAATGTATCTGTAACATTTCAGATATATGTTGTTTTACATATAATCGTAATGTGGATACAAGCTGTGTAATATCTTTTTAATTTATCATCCAGTCTCTTTAATTGCTTATAAATGATTTTCCAGTTTCACAGAATGTATGTGTAACATTTCAGATATATGTTGTTTTACATATAATCGTAATGTGGATACAAGCTGTGTAATATCTTTTTAATTTATCATCCAGTCTCTTTAATTGCTTATAAATGATTTTCCAGTTTCACAGAATGTATGTGTAACATTTCAGATATATGTTGTTTTACATATAATCGTAATGTGGATACAAGCTGTGTAACATCTTTTTAATTTATCATCCAGTCTCTTTAATTGCTTATAAATGATTTTCCAGGTTTCACAGAATGTTTGTTTCACATTTCAGATATATGTTGTTTTACATATAATCGTATTGTGGATACAAGCTGTGTAATATCTTTTTAATTTATCATCCAGTCTCTTTAATTGCTTATAAATGATTTTCCAGTTTCACAGAATGTATGTGTAACATTTCAGATATATGTTGTTTTACATATAATCGTATTGTGGATACAAGCTGTGTAATATCTTTTCATTTATCATCCAGTCTCTTTAATTGCTTATAAATGATTTTCCAAGTTTCACAGAATGTATGTGTAACATTTCAGATATATGTTGTTTTACATATAATCGTATTGTGGATACAAGCTGTGTAATATCTTTTTAATTTATCATCCAGTCTCTTTAATTGCTTATAAATGATTTTCCAGTTTCACAGAATGTATCTGTAACATTTCAGATATATGTTGTTTTACATATAATCGTAATGTGGATACAAGCTGTGTAATATCTTTTTAATTTATCATCCAGTCTCTTTAATTGCTTATAAATGATTTTCCAGTTTCACAGAATGTATGTGTAACATTTCAGATATATGTTGTTTTACATATAATCGTAATGTGGATACAAGCTGTGTAATATCTTTTTAATTTATCATCCAGTCTCTTTAATTGCTTATAAATGATTTTCCAGTTTCACAGAATGTATGTGTAACATTTCAGATATATGTTGTTTTACATATAATCGTAATGTGGATACAAGCTGTGTAACATCTTTTTAATTTATCATCCAGTCTCTTTAATTGCTTATAAATGATTTTCCAGGTTTCACAGAATGTTTGTTTCACATTTCAGATATATGTTGTTTTACATATAATCGTATTGTGGATACAAGCTGTGTAATATCTTTTTAATTTATCATCCAGTCTCTTTAATTGCTTATAAATGATTTTCCAGTTTCACAGAATGTATGTGTAACATTTCAGATATATGTTGTTTTACATATAATCGTATTGTGGATACAAGCTGTCTAATATCTTTTTGAAAATGAAAAGTAAATAAAAATAACATTAAAAAAAAATAGGAACCCCTACCCCCAGGAGCTTACAGTCTAAGTTAATAGCACTCGTCCTTACTCCTTCCCCAGACGATAATGTGTAGAGAGCGTGCACTGTGATAGGAAGACCCCCCCCCCCAGAGAAATGTACAGGAGAGGAGGGAGGAGCAAACGGAAAACAGATTTTATTAATTTTATTATTAATATTCCTCTTATCATTGCTGCAGTATCACAGACATCATTTACCACCAATTACATACAAGTACAATGAGTCCCTGCCTGAGAGAGCTTACTAAGTTATTAATACTCATCCCTATCCCTTCCTCGAGTTCAGTGCTTTATAAGTACAGAAGAAAGGCAGGAGAGTGCCAGTGAGGGTGTGGGAGAAGGTGTAGAGATGAGATTTATTCTCTGCATTGTAAAATGAAACTTCCCCTGCCTCATAGTCCCGGAGAATCCCCACTGCCCGGGGTCTCTCACTCCCAGCCTGGCACTGGGAGGATCCTCAGAGCTGCTTTATAAGTACAGAAGAAAGGCAGGAGAGAGCCAGTGAGGGTGTGGGAGAAGGTGTAGAGATGAGATTTATTCTCTGCATTGTAAAATGAAACTTCCCCTGCCTCATAGTCCAGGAGAATCCCCACTGCCCGGGGGCTCTCACTCCCAGCCTGGCACTGGGAGGATCCTCAGAGCTGCTTTATAAGTACAGAAGAAAGGCAGGAGAGAGGGAGTGAGGGTGTGGGAGAAGGTGTAGAGATGAGATTTATTCTCTGCATTGTAAAATGAAACCTCCCCTGGCTCATAGTCCAGGAGAATCCCCACTGCCCGGGGTCTCTCACTCCCAGCCTGGCACTGGGAGGATCCTCAGAGCTGCTTTATAAGTACAGAAGAAAGGCAGGAGAGAGCCAGTGAGGGTGTGGGAGAAGGTGTAGAGATGAGATTTATTCTCTGCATTGTAAAATGAAACCTCCCCTGGCTCATAGTCCAGGAGAATCCCCACTGCCCGGGGTCTCTCACTCCCAGCCTGGCACTGGGAGGATCCTCAGAGCTGCTTTATAGGTACAGAAGAAAGGCAGGAGAGAGCCAGTGAGGGTGTGGGAGAAGGTGTAGAGATGAGATTTATTCTCTGCATTGTAAAATGAAACTTCCCCTGCCTCATAGTCCAGGAGAATCCCCACTGCCCGGGGTCTCTCACTCCCAGCCTGGCACTGGGAGGATCCTCAGAGCTGCTTTATAAGTACAGAAGAAAGGCAGGAGAGAGGGAGTGAGGGTGTGGGAGAAGGTGTAGAGATGAGATTTATTCTCTGCATTGTAAAATGAAACTTCCCCTGCCTCATAGTCCAGGAGAATCCCCACTGCCCGGGGTCTCTCACTCCCAGCCTGGCACTGGGTGCATCCTCAGAGCTGCTTTATAAGTACAGAAGAAAGGCAGGAGAGAGGGAGTGAGGGTGTGGGAGAAGGTGTAGAGATGAGATTTATTCTCTGCATTGTAAAATGAAACTTCCCCTCCCTCATAGTCCAGGAGAATCCCCACTGCCCGGGGTCTCTCACTCCCAGCCTGGCACTGGCAGGATCCTCAGAGCTGCTTTATAAGTACAGAAGAAAGGCAGGAGAGAGCCAGTGAGGGTGTGGGAGAAGGTGCAGTGATGAGATTTATTCTCTGCATTGTAAAATGAAACTTCCCCTCCCTCATAGTCCAGGAGAATCCCCACTGCCCGGGGTCTCTCACTCCCAGCCTGGCACTGGCAGGATCCTCAGAGCTGCTTTATAAGTACAGAAGAAAGGCAGGAGAGAGCCAGTGAGGGTGTGGGAGAAGGTGTAGAGATGAGATTTATTCTCTGCATTGTAAAATGAAACTTCCCCTGCCTCATAGTCCAGGAGAATCCCAACTGCCCGGGGGCTCTCACTCCCAGCCTGGCACTGGGAGGATCCTCAGAGCTGCTCTATAAGTACAGAAGAAAGGCAGGAGAGAGGGAGTGAGGGTGTGGGAGAAGGTGTAGAGATGAGATTTATTCTCTGCATTGTAAAATGAAACTTCCCCTGCCTCATAGTCCAGGAGAATCCCCACTGCCCGGGGTCTCTCACTCCCAGCCTGGCACTGGGAGGATCCTCAGAGCTGCTTTATAAGTACAGAAGAAAGGCAGGAGAGAGCCAGTGAGGGTGTGGGAGAAGGTGTAGAGATGAGATTTATTCTCTGCATTGTAAAATGAAACTTCCCCTGCCTCATAGTCCAGGAGAATCCCCACTGACCGGGGTCTCTCACTCCCAGCCTGGCACTGGGAGGATCCTCAGAGCTGCTTTATTAGTACCGAAGAAAGGCAGGAGAGAGCCAGTGAGGGTGTGGGAGAAGGTGTAGAGATGAGATTTATTCTCTGCATTGTAAAATGAAACTTCCCCTCCCTCATAGTCCAGGAGAATCCCCACTGCCCGGGGGCTCTCACTCGGTCTCTGCACACCCCCAGTGCACAGCCCCCCCCCTCCCCCATCTCCACCTCCCAGTAATGTCTCCCCGAGGTGAAGCCCTCACGCCCCAGCACACGGAGCTTAGTATCAAATCTCCGGGGACTGTCAGGGAGGCTCTGCCAGGTCTCTCCCCCTCTGACCCTTTTCCCATCCTCAGACAGGAGGAGCCGTGGATGCGCAGTTTCAGGATCCAGAGTCACAGGCACTGCAGAGAGGAGGAGACATTAATAAACATGAGCACACACTCCTCATTGGCTCCTCACACACCTCTAACCCCCATTGGTTGCCTATACCCCCAGCTCTAACTCTCATTGGCTCCTCACTCTCCCACCCCTAAACCTCATTGGCTGCTCCCTGAGTCAGTTACTTAGTCTATGAGAGGAGCTCTGTTATTGGCTGCCACTCACTGACAGGTCTCATCATACCAGCGATCCTATTGATTGACTGCACTCCAGTATCTCCCATTGGACTGATTCCCCTGACATCATCAGTGACAGAGAGTTTCTAATTGGCTAATTCCCTGCCGGGCTTCCTATAACTCACAGCCCCATTGGCCTCCTCTTCCCATTTATATTTCCCTTTCACTGAAACCCCCTCCCCCTGTGACCCTCCCCCCCAATAAAGCCAGGGGCAGTTCTTAGTATAAGGGGCGGGGTCTGTGTCACTCCCTGCATGCGCTCCTGCGGCAGGAAGTGCAGTAATTGCCCCATGGGACAGGAGGGAGCGGTGCTGGCGCTGGGGTCTGCACTGGGAGAAGCTGCACCGGCCACGCAGGCGGGAAGGAGAGGCAGAGA
The DNA here is from genome assembly GCF_901001135.1 of Rhinatrema bivittatum. Classification (NCBI taxonomy): domain Eukaryota; kingdom Metazoa; phylum Chordata; class Amphibia; order Gymnophiona; family Rhinatrematidae; genus Rhinatrema; species Rhinatrema bivittatum. Next base: position 82,408 of record NW_021821165.1, on the reverse strand, counting down.
GCGGAAAGAGCGGGGCCAGCACAGAGCAAGGGGCAGAGGAGAGGGAAGGCTGCAAGGGCGGCAGCTTCACAGCTGAGAGGGGGAAGGGGAGAGGGCTAGGGGATGCAGAGGGGGAGAGGGAGGAGAGGGAGGATGATTTCAGACAGAAGGTGGGTGAGGGGCAGGGAATGGAGGGACGGTGATAGTGATGGAGGAAGAGCCAGGGGAGCTCAGAAGGCTGCAGGGGCAGCAGCTTCACAGCTGAGAGGGGGAAAGGGAGGGGAAGGGTGAGGCTGGAGGAGACCCTGTAGCAGCTCTCATTCATAGACGGGATCATTTGTATAATTAGTTATATCAGAGGCAGTTACCTGCATATCTGCCACATCCCATCCACCACTCTGAATTAAAACAAAGAGAAACACGGATCAGAGGTCAGAGAAGAGAAATAAATACAGAGCCAGGCAGAAATATATTTATCAGACTGTGAATAAAACTTACCCAGTCCTGCAGGGCGGGAAGAAACAGTAAGAAATAGAGAAATGTTAGAGCTTCCAGGTTATAAAATGTCCATCAGAGAACTTGTGACATTTCCTCTGTTATAAAGAAAGAACTTGGCATTTTATATGCGCTAGAATAGAATCATAAACAGATATTTATACAAATGATAATTCTCTGTTTTTATGTGCATCAGACGTATAACAGAAATCCCAGACAAATTCACGCTGTCTTCTTATTGCTATTTGACAGATAATTCAGAATTGTCCGAGGTTCCTCTTTGGGATTTTATTGATTTCTGAGCCAGGAAGTTGTTTCAAAACTAATTCTAAGAACATAAGAAAATGCCATACTGGGTCAGACCAAGTGTCCATCAAGCCCAGCATTATGTTTCCAACAGTGGCCAATCCAGGCCATAAGAACCTGGCAAGTACCCAAAAACTAAGTCTATTCTATGTAACCATTGCTAATGGCAGTGGCTATTCTCTAAGGGGTAGATTTTAAAAGAAGCGCATCAGACTCGTATCCACTAAAATCCTGGATCGGCGCGCGCAAGGCTATCGATTTTGTATAGCCTGCGCTGCCTCCCCCCCCGTTCCCTCCAAGGCCGCTCCGAAATCGGAGCGGCCTCGGAGGGAACTTTCCTTTGCCCTCCCCTCACCTTACCCTCCCTTCCCCTACCTAACCCACCCACCCGGCCCTGTCTACACCCCCCCCTTACCTTTGTCGGGGGATTTACGCCTCCTGGGGGCGGGTACGGAGGGCGCGGCCACGCCCCCGGGCCGTAGCCACGCCCCCGTACCCGCCCCCAAAACGCTGCCGACACGCCCCCGGAACGCCGCGACGACCGGGCCCGCCCCCCGACACGCCCCCCTCCGAGAACCCCGGGACTTACGCGAGTCCCGGGGCTCTGCGCGCGCCGGGAGGCCTATGTAAAATAGGCTTCCCGGCGCGCAGGGCCCTGCTCGCGTAAATCCGCCCGGTTTTTGGGCGGATTTACGCGAGCAGGGCTCTGAAAATCCGCCCCTAAGTGAACTTAATAGCAGGTAATGGACTTCTCCTTCAAGAACCTATCCAATCCTTTTTTAAACACAGCTATACTAACTGCACTGACCACATCCTCTGGCAACAAATTCCAGAGTTTAATTGTGCGTTGAGTAAAAAAGAACTTTCTCCGATTAGTTTTAAATGTGCCCCATGCTAACTTCATGGAGTGCCCCCTAATCTATTATACGAAAGAGTAAATAACCTATTCACATCTACCCGTTCTAGACCTCTCATAATTTTAAACACCTCTATCATATCCCCCCTCAGTCGTCTCTTCTCCAAGCTGAAAAGTCCTAACCTCTTTAGTCTTTCCTCATAGGGGAGCTGTTCCATTCTCCTTATCATTTTGGTTGCCCTTCTCTGTACCTTCTCCATCGCAATTATATCTTTTTTGAGATGCGGCGACCAGAATTGTACACAGTATTCAAGGTGCGGTCTCACCATGGAGCGATACAGAGGCATTATGACATTTTCCGTTTTATTCACCATTCCCTTTCTAATAATTCCCAACATTCTGTTTGCTTTTTTGACTGCCGCAGCACACTGAGCCGACGATTTCAATGTGTTATCCACTATGACACCTAGATCTCTTTCTTGGGTTGTAGCACCTAATATGGAACCCAACATTGTGTAACTATAGCATGGGTTATTTTTCCCTATATGCATCACCTTGCACTTATCTGCATTTTGTCTCCTGTTCTAAGGCTGATGCTGAGGATACAATCAGGATAAAATTGTTGGGACTTCTCAAGGTAATTATCAAAGACATTTCTAGTGGTAAAAAATCATTAATTGTGTCCCCTGAATATGGCTGAAGTAACAAGGGCTGAGTAGAGAGGTTTCCAGGAAGAGGTGTTAAAGGTGCACCTGTTGAGTGAAGGTGTTCCCATGGTGTGGGTAATAAAGTAGCACACATTGACTGGAATCATTGCTGGGGGGAGGGTGCTCAAGATGCATGCAGTGAGTGGAGATGTTCCCAGGGGGAGGGTGCTAAAGATGCATGCAGTGAGTGGAGATGTTCCCAGGGGGAGGGTGCTAAAGATGCATGCAGTGAGTGGAGATGTTTCTGGGGGGAGGGTGCTAAAGATGCATGCAGTGAGTGGAGATGTTTCTGGGGGGAGGGTGGTAAAGATGCATGCAGTGAGTGGAGATGTTCCCGGGGAGGTTGCTAAAGATGCATGCAGTGAGTGGAGATGTTCCCGGGGGGAGGGTGCTAAAGATGCATGCAGTGAGTGGAGATGTTTCTGGGGGGAGGGTGGTAAAGATGCATGAAGCGAGTGGAGATGTTCCCGGGGAGGTTGCTAAAGATGCATGCAGTGAGTGGCGATGTTCCCGGGGGGGGGGGGGTAGTAAACATGAATGCAGTGAGTGGAGATGTTCCTGGGGGAGGATGCTAAAGATGCATGCAGTGAGTGGAGATGTTCCCGGGAGGAGGATGCTAAAGATGCATGCAGTGAGTGGAGATGTTCCCGGGGGGAGGTGCTAAAGATGCAGGCAGTGAGTTGAGATGTTCACAGGGGAGGGTGCTAAAGATGCATGCAGTGAGTGGAGATGTTCCCGGGGGGAGGGTGCTAAAGATGCTTGCAGTGAGTGGAGATGTTCCCGGGGTAAGGTGCTAAAGATGCATGCAGTGAGTGGGGATGTTCCCGGGGGAGGGTGCTAAAGATGCATGCAGTGAGAGGAGATGTTCCCGGGGGAGGGTGCTAAAGATGCATGCAGTGAGTGGAGATGTTCCCGGGGGGAGGGTGCTAAAGATGCATGCAGTGAGTGGAGATGTTCCTGGGGGGAGGGTGCTAAAGATGCATGCAGTGAGTGGAGATGTTCCCGGGGGGAGGGTGCTAAAGATGCAAGCAGTGAGTAGAGATGTTCCCGGGGATAGGATGCTAAATATACATGCAGTGAGTGGAGATGTTCCCTGAGGGACAATCCTAAAGATTCATGCAGTGAGTAGAGATGTTCCCTGGGGAAGGGTGCTAAAGATGCATGCAGTGAGTGGAGATTTTCCTGGGTGAGAGTGGTAAAGATGCATGCAGTGAGTGGAGATGTTCCCTGGGTGAGAGTGGTAAAGATTCATGCAGTGAGTGGAGAAGTTCCCAGGGGGAGGGTGGTAAAGATGCATGCAGTGAGTTCAGATGTTCCCTTGGGGAGGGTGCTAAAGATGCATGCAGTGAATGGAGATGTTCCCAGGGTGGAGGGTACTAAAGATGCATGCAGTGAGTGAAGATGTTCCCGGGGGGGGGGGGGGGTGCTAAAGATTCTTGCAGTGAGTGGAGATGTTCCCTGGAGGAGGATGTTAAAGATGCATGCAGTGAGTGGAGATATTCCCGGGGGGAGGGTGGTAAAGATGCATGCAGTGAGTGGAGATGTTCCCTTGGGGAGGGTGCTAAAGATGCATGCAGTGAGTGGAGCTGTTCCCGGGAAGAGGATGCTAAAGATGCATGCAGTGAGTAGAAATGTTCCCTGGGGGAGGATGTTAAAAATGCATGCAGTGACTGGAGATATTCCCTGGGGTAGGGTGGTAAAGATGCATGCAGTGAGTGCAGATGTTCCCTTGGGGAGGGTGCTAAAGATGCATTCAGAGAGTGGAGGTGTTCCCGGGAAGAGGATGCTAAAGATGCATGCAGTGAGTAGAAATGTTCCCTGGGGGAGGATGTTAAAGATGCATGCAGTGACTGGAGATGTTCCCGGGGGGAGGGGTGCTACAGATGCGAGCAGTGAATGGAGAAGTTCCCGGGGGGACGGTGCTAAAGATGCATGCAGTGAGTGAAGATGTTCCCAGGGGGAGGGTGCTAAAGATGCATGCAGTGAGTAGAGATGTTCCCTGGGGGAGGGTGCTAAAGATGCATGCAGTGAGTGGAGATGTTCCCAGGAGAGGGTGATGAAGATGCAGGCAGTGAGTGGAGATGTTGCCTGGGGGAGGATGCTAAAGATGCATGCAGTGAGTGGAGATGTTCCTGGGGAGAGGGTGCTAAAGATGCATGCAGTGAGTGGAGATGTTCCTGGGGGTAAGGTACTAAATATGCATGCAGTGAGTGGAGATGTTCCTGGGGGAGGGTGCTAAAGATTCATGCATTGAGTAGAGATGTTTCTGGGGGGGGGGGTGCTAAAGATGCATGCAGTGAGTGGAGATGTTTCTGGAGGGAGGGTGCTAAAGATGCATGAAGTGAGTTGACATGTTCCTGGGGGTAAGATGCTAAATATGCATGCAGTTAGTGGAGATGTTCCCGGGAGGAGGGTGGTAACGATATATGCAGTAAGTGGAGATATTCCCGGGGGGAGGCTGCTAAAGATGCATGCAGTTAGTGGAGATGTTCCCGGGAGGAGGGTGGTAACGATATATGCAGTAAGTGGAGATATTCCCGGGGGGAGGGTGCTAAAGATGCATGCAGTGAGTGGAGATGTACCCGGGGGGAGGGTGGTAACGATACATGCAGTGAGTGGAGATATTCCTGGGGGGAGGGTGGTAAAGATGCATGCAGTGAGTGGAGATGTTCCCGGGGGAGGGTGCTAAAGATGCATGCAGTGAGTGGAGATGTTCTCGGGGGGAGGGTGCTAAAGATGCATGCAGTGAGTAGAGATGTTCCCAGGGGGAGGGTGCTAAAGATGCATGCAGTGAGTGGAGATGTTTCTGGGGGGAGGGTGGTAAAGATGCATGCAGTGAGTGGAGATGTTCCCGGGGAGGTTGCTGAAGATGCATGCAGTGAGTGGAGATGTTCCCGGGGGGAGGGTGCTAAAGATGCATGCAGTGAGTGGAGATTTTTCTGGGGGGAGGGTGGTAAAGATGCATGAAGCGAGTCGAGATGTTCCCGGGGAGGTTGCTAAAGATGCATGCAGTGAGTGGAGATGTTCCCGGGGAGGTTGCTAAAGATGCATGCAGTGAGTGGCAATGTTCCTGGGGGGGGGGTAGTAAAGATGAATGCAGTGAGTGGAGATGTTCCTGGGGGAGGATGCTAAAGATGCATGCAGTGAGTGGAGATGTTCCCGGGAGGAGGATGCTAAAGATGCATGCAGTGAGTGGAGATGTTCCCGGGGAGAGGTGCTAAAGATGCAGGCAGTGAGTTGAGATGTTCACGAGGGAGGGTGCTAAAGATGCATGCAGTGAGTGGAGATGTTCCCGGGGTGAGGGTGCTAAAGATGCTTGCAGTGAGTGGAGATGTTCCCGGGGTAAGGTGCTAAAGATGCATGCAGTGAGTGGGGATGTTCCCGGGGGAGGGTGCTAAAGATGCATGCAGTGAGAGGAGATGTTCCCGGGGGAGGGTGCTAAAGATGCATGCAGTGAGTGGAGATGTTCCCGGGGGGAGGGTGCTAAAGATGCATGCAGTGAGTGGAGATGTTCCGGGGGGAGGGTGCTAAAGATGCATGCAGTGAGTGGAGATGTTCCCGGGGGGAGGGTGCTAAAGATGCAAGCAGTGAGTGAAGATGTTCCTAGGGGGAGGGTGCTAAAGATGCATGCAGTGAGTAGAGATGTTCCCGGGATAGGATGCTAAATATACATGCAGTGAGTGGAGATGTTCCCTGAGGGACAATCCCAAAGATGCATGCAGTGAGTAGAGATGTTCCCTGGGGAAGGGTGCTAAAGATGCATGCAGTGAGTAGAGATGTTCCCTGGGGGAGGGTGCTAAAGATGCATGCAGTGAGTGGAGATGTTCCCAGGAGAGGGTGAAGAAGATGCAGGCAGTGAGTGGAGATGTTGCCTGGGGGAGGATGCTAAAGATGCATGCAGGGAGTGGAGATGTTCCTGGGGAGAGGGTGCTAAATATGCATGCAGTGAGTGGAGATGTTCCTGGGGGAGGGTGCTAAAGATTCATGCATTGAGTAGAGATGTTTCTGGGGGGGGGGGGTGCTAAAGATGCATGCAGTGAGTGGAGATGTTTCTGGGGGGAGGGTGCTAAAGATGCATGAAGTGAGTGGACATGTTCCTGGGGTTAAGATACTAAATATGCATGCAGTGAGTGGACATGTTCCTGGGGGAGTGTGCTAAAGATGCATGCAGTTAGTGGAGATGTTCCCGGGAGGAGGGTGGTAACGATATATGCAGTAAGTGGAGATATTCCCGGGGGGAGGGTGCTAAAGATGCATGCAGTGAGTGGAGATGTACCCGGGGGGAGGGTGGTAACGATACATGCAGTGAGTGGAGATATTCCCGGGGGGAGGGTGGTAAAGATGCATGCAGTGAGTGGAGATGTTCCCGGGGAGGTTGCTGAAGATGCATGCAGTGAGTGGAGATGTTCCCGGGGGGAGGGTGCTAAAGATGCATGCAGTGAGTGGAGATGTTTCTGGGGGGAGGGTGGTAAAGATGCATGAAGCGAGTCGAGATGTTCCCGGGGAGAGGTGCTAAAGATGCATGCAGTGAGTGGAGATGTTCCCGGGGAGGTTGCTAAAGATGCATGCAGTGAGTGGCAATGTTCCCGGGGGGGGGGGGTAGTAAAGATGAATGCAGTGAGTGGAGATGTTCCTGGGGGAGGATGCTAAAGATGCATGCAGTGAGTGGAGATGTTCCCGGGAGGAGGATGCTAAAGATGCATGCAGTGAGTGGAGATGTTCCCGGGGAGAGGTGCTAAAGATGCAGGCAGTGAGTTGAGATGTTCACGAGGAAGGGTGCTAAAGATGCATGCAGTGAGTGGAGATGTTCCCGGGGGGAGGGTGCTAAAGATGCTTGCAGTGAGTGGAGATGTTCCCGGGGTAAGGTGCTAAAGATGCATGCAGTGAGTGGGGATGTTCCCGGGGGAGGGTGCTAAAGATGCATGCAGTGAGAGGAGATGTTCCGGGGGAGGGTGCTAAAGATGCATGCAGTGAGTGGAGATGTTCCCGGGGGGAGCGTGCTAAAGATGCATGCAGTGAGTGGAGATGTTCCGGGGGGAGGGTGCTAAAGATGCATGCAGTGAGTGGAGATGTTCCCGGGGGGAGGGTGCTAAAAATGCAAGCAGTGAGTGAAGATGCTCCTAGGGGGAGGGTGCTAAAGATGCATGCAGTGAGTAGAGATGTTCCCGGGATAGGATGCTAAATATACATGCAGTGAGTGGAGATGTTCCCTGAGGGACAATCCTAAAGATGCATGCAGTGAGTAGAGATGTTCCCTGGGGAAGGGTGCTAAAGATGCATGCAGTGAGTAGAGATGTTCCCTGGGGGAGGGTGCTAAAGATGCATGCAGTGAGTGGAGATGTTCCCAGGAGAGGGTGAAGAAGATGCAGGCAGTGAGTGGAGATGTTGCCTGGGGGAGGATGCTAAAGATGCATGCAGGGAGTGGAGATGTTCCTGGGGAGAGGGTGCTAAATATGCATGCAGTGAGTGGAGATGTTCCTGGGGGAGGGTGCTAAAGATTCATGCATTGAGTAGAGATGTTTCTGGGGGGGGGTGCTAAAGATGCATGCAGTGAGTGGAGATGTTTCTGGGGGGAGGGTGCTAAAGATGCATGAAGTGAGTGGACATGTTCCTGGGGGTAAGATACTAAATATGCATGCAGTGAGTGGACATGTTCCTGGGGGAGTGTGCTAAAGATGCATGCAGTTAGTGGAGATGTTCCCGGGAGGAGGGTGGTAACGATATATGCAGTAAGTGGAGATATTCCCGGGGGGAGGGTGCTAAAGATGCATGCAGTGAGTGGAGATGTACCCAGGGGGAGGGTGGTAACGATACATGCAGTGAGTGGAGATATTCCCGGGGGGAGGGTGGTAAAGATGCATGCAGTGAGTGGAGATGTTCCCGGGGGGAGGGTGCTAAAGATGCATGCAGTGAGTGGAGATGTTCTCGGGGGGGAGAGTGCTAAAGATGGATCAGTCAGTGGAGATGTTCCCGGGGGGAGGGTGCTAAAGATGCATACAGTGAGTGGAGATGTTCCCGGGGGGAGGATGCTAAAGATGTATGCAGTAAGTGGAGTTGTTCCCAGGGGGAGGGTGCTAAAGATGCATGCAGTAAGTGGAGATGTTCCCGGGGGGAGGGTGCTAAAGATGCACGCAGTGAGTGGAGATGTTCCCTGGGGAGGGTGCTAAAGATGCATGCAGTGAGTGGAGATGTTCCTGGGGAGGGTCCTAAAGATGCATGCAGTGAATGGAGAGGTTCCTGGGGGGAGGGTGCTAAAGATGCACGCAGTGAGTGGAGATGTTCCTGGGGAGGGTCCTAAAGATGCATGCAGTGAGTGGAGATGTTACCGGGGGGAGGGTCCTAAAGATGCATGCAGTGAGTGGAGATGTTACCGGGGGGGGGTTCTGAAGATGCATGCAGTGAGTGGAGATGTTACCGGGGGGGAGGGTTCTGAAGATGCATGCAGTGAGTGGAGATGTTTCCGGGGGGGAGGGTTCTAAAGATGCATGCAGTGAGTGGAGATGTTCCTGGGGAGAGGATGCTAAAGAGGCATGCAGTGAGTGGTGATGTTTCCGGGGGGGGAGGGTGCTAAAGATGCATGCAGTGAGTAGAGATGTTCCTGGGGGTAAGGTGCTAAATATGCATGCAGTGAGTGGAGATGTTCCTGGGGGAGGGTGCTAAAGATTCATGCATTGAGTAGAGATGTTTCTGGGGGGGGGGTTGCTAAAGATGCATGCAGTGAGTGGAGATGTTTCTGGGGGGGAGGGTGCTAAAGATGCATGAAGTGAGTGGACATGTTCCTGGAGGTAAGATGCTAAATATGCATGCAGTGAGTGGACATGTTCCTCTGGGAGTGTGCTCAAGATGCATGCAGTTAGTGGAGATGTTCCCGGGAGGAGGGTGGTAACGATATATGCAGTGAGTGGAGATATTCCCGGGGGGAGGGTGGTAAAGATGCATGCAGTGAGTGGAGATGTTCCAGGGGGGAGGGTGCTAAAGATGCATGCAGTGAGTGGAGCTGTTCCCGGGGGGAGGGTGGTAACGATACATACAGTGAGTGGAGATATTCCCGGGGGGAGGGTGGTAAAGATGCATGCAGTGAGTGGAGATGTTCCCGGGGGGAGGGTGCTAAAGATGCATGCAGTGAGTGGAGATGTTCTCGGGGGGAGAGTGCTAAAGATGCATCAGTCAGTGGAGATGTTCCCGGGGGGGAGGGTGCTAAAGATGCATACAGTGAGTGGAGATGTTCCCGGGGGAAGGATGCTAAAGATGCATGCAGTGAGTGGAGATGTTCCTGAGGGGAGGGTGCTAAAGATGCATGCAGTGAGTGGAGTTGTTCCCAGGGGGAGGGTGCTAAAGATGCACGAAGGGAGTGGAGATGTTCCCTGGGGGAGGGTGCTAAAGATGCATGCAGTGAGTGGAGATGTTCCTGGGGAGGGTCCTAAAGATGCATGCATTGAATGGAGAGGTTCCTGGGGGGAGGGTGCTAAAGATGCATGCAGTGAGTGGAGATGTTCCCAGGAGAGGGTGAAGAAGATGCAGGCAGTGAGTGGAGATGTTGCCTGGGGGAGGATGCTAAAGATGCATGCAGGGAGTGGAGATGTTCCTGGGAGAGGGTGCTAAATATGCATGCAGTGAGTGGAGATGTTCCTGGGGGAGGGTGCTAAAGATTCATGCATTGAGTAGAGATGTTTCTGGGGGGGGGGGTGCTAAAGATGCATGCAGTGAGTGGAGATGTTTCTGGGGGGAGGGTGCTAAAGATGCATGAAGTGAGTGGACATGTTCCTGGGCGTAAGATACTAAATATGCATGCAGTGAGTGGACTTGTTCCTGGGGGAGTGTGCTAAAGATGCATGCAGTTAGTGGAGATGTTCCCGGGAGGAGGGTGGTAACGATATATGCAGTAAGTGGAGATATTCCCGGGGGGAGGGTGCTAAAGATGCATGCAGTGAGTGGAGATGTACCCGGGGGGAGGGTGGTAACGATACATGCAGTGAGTGGAGATATTCCCGGGGGGAGGGTGGTAAAGATGCATGCAGTGAGTGGAGATGTTCCCGGGGGGAGGGTGCTAAAGATGCATGCAGTGAGTGGAGATGTTCTCGGGGGGAGAGTGCTAAAGATGGATCAGTCAGTGGAGATGTTCCCGGGGGGAGGGTGCTAAAGATGCATACAGTGAGTGGAGATGTTCCCGGGGGGAGGATGCTAAAGATGTATGCAGTAAGTGGAGTTGTTCCCAGGGGGAGGGTGCTAAAGATGCATGCAGTGAGTGGAGATGTTCCCGGGGGGAGGGTGCTAAAGATGCACGCAGTGAGTGGAGATGTTCCCTGGGGAGGGTGCTAAAGATGCATGCAGTGAGTGGAGATGTTACCGGGGGGAGGGTCCTAAAGATGCATGCAGTGAGTGGAGATGTTACCGGGGGGAGGGTTCTGAAGATGCATGCAGTGAGTGGAGATGTTACCGGGGGGAGGGTTCTGAAGATGCATGCAGTGAGTGGAGATGTTTCCGGGGGGGAGGGTTCTAAAGATGCATGCAGTGAGTGGAGATGTTCCTGGGGAGAGGATGCTAAAGAGGCATGCAGTGAGTGGTGATGTTTCCGGGGGGGGGGGAGGGTTCTAAAGATGCATGCAGTGAGTAGAGATGTTCCTGGGGGTAAGGTGCTAAATATGCATGCAGTGAGTGGAGATGTTCCTGGGGGAGGGTGCTAAAGATTCATGCATTGAGTAGAGATGTTTCTGGGGGGGGGTTGCTAAAGATGCATGCAGTGAGTGGAGATGTTTCTGGGGGGGAGGGTGCTAAAGATGCATGAAGTGAGTGGACATGTTCCTGGAGGTAAGATGCTAAATATGCATGCAGTGAGTGGACATGTTCCTCTGGGAGTGTGCTCAAGATGCATGCAGTTAGTGGAGATGTTCCCGGGAGGAGGGTGGTAACGATATATGCAGTGAGTGGAGATATTCCCGGGGGGAGGGTGGTAAAGATGCATGCAGTGAGTGGAGATGTTCCAGGGGGGAGGGTGCTGAAGATGCATGCAGTGAGTGGAGCTGTTCCCGGGGGGAGGGTGGTAACGATACATACAGTGAGTGGAGATATTCCCGGGGGGAGGGTGGTAAAGATGCATGCAGTGAGTGGAGATGTTCCCGGGGGGAGGGTGCTAAAGATGCATGCAGTGAGTGGAGATGTTCTCGGGGGGAGAGTGCTAAAGATGCATCAGTCAGTGGAGATTTTCCCGGGGGGAGGGTGCTAAAGATGCATACAGTGAGTGGAGATGTTCCCGGGGGAAGGATGCTAAAGATGCATGCAGTGAGTGGAGATGTTCCTGAGGGGAGGGTGCTAAAGATGCATGCAGTGAGTGGAGTTGTTCCCAGGGGGAGGGTGCTAAAGATGCACGAAGGGAGTGGAGATGTTTCCTGGGGGAGGGTGCTAAAGATGCATGCAGTGAGTGGAGATGTTTCTGGGGAGGGTGCTAAAGATGCACGCAGTGAATGGAGAGGTTCCTGGGGGGAGGGTGCTAAAGATGCACGCAGTGAGTGGAGATGTTCCTGGGAAGGGTCCTAAAGATGCATGCAGTTAGTGGAGATGTTACCGGGGGGAGGGTGCTAAAGATGCATGCAGTGAGTGGAGATGTTTCCGTGGGGGAGGGTTCTAAAGATGCATGCAGTGAGTGGAGATGTTCCTGGGGAGAGGATGCTAAAGATGCATGCAGTGAGTGGAGATGTTCCTGGGGAGGGTCCTAAAGATGCATGCAGTGAGTGCAGATGTTCCCGGGGGGAGGATGCTAAAGATGCATGCAGTGAGTGGAGATGTTTCCGGGGGGAGGGTGCTAAAGATGACTGCAGTGAGTGGAGATGTTCCCTGGGGGTGGGGGTGCTAAAGATACATGCAGTGAGTGGAGATGTTCCAAGGGGGAGGGTGCTAAAGATGCATACAGTGAGTGGAGATATTCCCGGGGGGAGGGTGCTAAAGATGCATGCAGTGAGTGGAGATGTTCCCGGGGGGAGGGTGCTAAAGATGCATGCAGTGAGTGGAGATGTTCCTGGGGGGAGGGTGCTAAAGATGCATGCAGTGAGTGGAGATGTTCCCGGGGGAGGGTACTAAAGATGAATGCAGTGAGTGGAGACATTCCCGGGAAGAGGATGCTAAAGATGCATGCAGTGAGTGGAGATGTTCTTGGGGGAGGGTACTAAAGATGAATGCAGTGCATGGAGGCATTTCTGTGGGTTGTTAATATGTTAAATGGAGCATTCTCATGGTAGGGAGCTGGATGATCAGGTCAGAGGAGGAAGAGTACACAGTTAGATGAATTTCCAAATATTCACATGCATTTCTTGCAGCAAAACCTGCTGAGGAGGAAGGGGGTTGGGGGCGATCATGGACAGACCACAGGGGGAGTGGAAAGGATCTGAGAGACAGATGGACTGAGCTTCTCTCTCTGTTGGTAAAACCCAATATTCACAGTAAAGTGATGACTTATCTGTATATAAAGTTAAATATTATATGGGGGTCATATTCAGTAGGAAGTGAGTGACAGATGCACTGAGCTGCTCTCTCTGTTGGTAAAACACAATATTCACAGTAAAGTGAGGACTTATCTGTATATAAAGTTAAATATTACATGGGGGTCATATTCAGTAGGAAGTGAGTGACAGATGCACTGAGCTGCTCTCTCTGTTGGTAAAACACAATATTCACAGTAAAGTTGAGGACTTATCTGTATGTAAAGTTAAATATTACATGGGGTCATATTCAGTAGGAAGTGAGTGACAGATGGACTGAGCTGCTCTCTCTGTTGGTAAAACACAATATTCACAGTAAAGTGAGGACTTATCTGTATGTAAAGTTAAATATTACATGGGGGTCATATTCAGTAGGAAGTGAGTGACAGATGGACTGAGCTGCTCTCTCTGTTGGTAAAACACAATATTCACAGTAAAGTGATGACTTATCTGTATATAAAGTTAAATATTACATGGGGTCATATTCAGTAGGAAGTGAGTGACAGATGGACTGAGCTGCTCTCTCTGTTGGTAAAACACAATATTCACAGTAAAGTGATGACTTATCTGTATATAAAGTTAAATATTACATGGGGGTCATATTCAGTAGGAAGTCAGTGACAGATGGACTGAGCTGCTCTCTCTGTTGGTAAAACACAATATTCACAGTAAAGTGAGGAGTTATCTGTATATAAAGTTAAATATTACATGGGGGTCATATTCAGTAGGAAGTGAGTGACAGATGGACTGAGCTGCTCTCTCTGTTGGTAAAACACAATATTCACAGTAAAGTGAGGACTTATCTGTGTATAAAGTTAAATATTACATGGGGGTCATATTCAGTAGGAAGTGAGTGACAGATGGACTGAGCTGCTCTCTCGTTGGTAAAACACAATATTCACAGTAAAGTGAGGAGTTATCTGTATATAAAGTTAAATATTACATGGGGGTCATATTCAGTAGGAAGTGAGTGACAGATGGACTGAGCTGCTCTCTCTGTTGGTAAAACACAATATTCACAGTAAAGTGAGGACTTATCTGTCTATAAAGTTAAATATTACATGGGGGTCATATTCAGTAGGAAGTGAGTGACAGATGGACTGAGCTGCTCTCTCTGTTGGTAAAACACAATATTCACAGTAAAGTGATGACTTATCTGTATATAAAGTTAAATATTACATGGGGGTCATATTCAGTAGGAAGTGAGTGAGAGATGGACTGAGCTGCTCTCTCTGTTGGTAAAACACAGTATTCACAGTAAAGTGATGACTTATCTGTCTATAAAGTTAAATATTACATGGGGGTCATATTCAGCAGGCAGGTTACTGGACATTTTATCATGTAAAGTTAGTGGGATAACTTGTGCTGTATGATTAGTGGGATAAATGTTCCTCTGAATCTACTTCCCTAAATCTGAGGGCTGCTTACGCTTCCAGCGCTCGTCGTAGCAGAAAAGTCCTGGAAGCACCGTAAGCATATAAGAGTTTCCCTCACCCCCAGCAGGATTTCTGCTGCTCCCGGAGAGGGGGAGGGTTTTGTGAGAGGGGGTGGGGAGAGGGGCTGCAAGGATCTGAGATCCCCCTGGCACATTTTACTCTATGGGAGGGGGCTTGGCGGGGGTTAGGGGGTTTGCACGGCTCAGATTTTGAATATTGAGCTGTACACTTCTATATATTTCTTTATAACAAAAACGAATTCCCTTCACCTTATACATAACTGAGAGTAGGAGAGTGTAAATGATATTTATTATTTCCATAAGAACATAAGAAGTGCCCTGCTGGGTCAGACGAGGTCCATCGAGCCCAGCATCCTGTCTGACAGTGCCAGTCTGGGGCACGAGTACCCGGCAGACCCCCAATAGTTGATCCATTTCTTGTATCTCACTCCCAGGGATAAGCGCCGGCTTTCCTGAGGCCACCTGGCTAATAACTCTTTATGGACTTTTCCTTCAGGGACTTCTCCAATCCTCTTCTGATCCCCCCATGCTACGTCCCTTAACCATGTCCTCCTGCAACAGATTCCATCGCTTGATTGTGCTGCGAGTGGAAAATACTTCCTATGATTGGAATTAAATCTGCCGCTTGCTACTATCATGGGATGTCCCCTAGTCCTATTGTTATTGAAAGGGTAAATAACCGTTCCCTATTTACCCGTTCCACCCCACTCATTATTTATAAGTCCCAATCATATCCCCTTCTCTGCCTTCTCTTCCTCCACAAGTCCCTCTGTAGAATATACTGAGAGAACTCAGAGATTTACATCTAAAATGTGTTTCATAGGGCAGGCTTTGCAATTTGAGATTTTGGCAAATGTAAGAGAGAGAACAAATAAGAGATCGGGGAAGACAGGAGACAACGGGATCAGGACCACAAACAGAGGAAGGGGAAGAGAGGAGCAATCTCTTATCTGTACAGACAGATTGCAGATCTGCATCTGAGAAACTCCACATTCTGACTGCTAATGATTTAATACAAACAAATAAAGCAAAAGTAAAAGAGAGAGATTCTTCTACCTCCAAAGCTTGTGATCACTTTCTTCAGTTGCTGAGGGTATCTCAGTGGGAAATCCAATCTCAGGTCAGTAGAAACAGCCTCTGGTTCTGGAAACTCTGCATTCTGACATCTACAGGTAAGAGAGTCACTGGGATTATTCTCGGAGAGGTTAAACCCCAGGAGATAGACATGGGACAGGAGGAGAGAATGAGATATAACTACCGGTAAGAGAGTCATTAGGATTATTCTGGGAGATGTTCAACCCAAGGAGATGGACATGGGGCAGGAGGAGAGAATGAGATATAACTACAGGTAAGAGAGTCACTGGGATTATTCTGGGAGATGTTCAACCCCAGTGGATAGAGATAGGACAGATGGAGAGAATGAGATATAACTACAGGTAAGAGAGTCACTGGGATTATTCTGGGAGATGTTCACCCCCAGGAGATAGACATGGGACAGGAGGAGAGAATGAGATATAACTATTTATTTATTTATTTATTTAACAGTTTTATATACCGAAATTCTTGTAATGGTTTACAAATCAGTTCGGTTTACATTGAACAGAAACAGTGCTTCGGTAAATGAAAGCAATTACATAGAACATTAACAGAGCTTCAAATGTGAACAATTACAAAGAACTAATAATAAAATATCTTATTAACCAACAAACAAGCAGAATAAACATTTAACATTTGTACAGAAAACAGTGTCCCAGAGAGAGTAAATGTAATCCATCCGTGATCGCAGAGGCTTAGGCTTAGGTCTTGAACTAAGAAACAGAAAACTAGGGGTTGACGCTAAGGTATTGCACCAAGCTGAAATCATGGAACAGAGGGGCATATCAGGGTGTCACTGTACAATATAATAAACGGCTAGTGGGGTGAGGAATAGGTATGTGAACCGTAGTGAAGGCAACAGGAGCTAAGTAGAGGGGCCAAATCTGGACATGAAATTTTTTGTCTAAGGAGATATAAATGAATAGGAAGGGTGTAAATACTGCTGGGGAACGGGAGGAATTTAATTCAGAGGATTATCTGAATGGGAAAAGGCCTGATTGAACAACCAGGTTTTGAGTCTTTTCTTAAAAGTAACCGGGCAGTGTTCTAGCCGTAGGTCTGGAGGGAGAGAATTCCAGTGTTTTGGACCAGACGCTGAGAGGGCTCTCAATCCTGAAGTTGTTTTTAGAAAGGGAACCTGGAGGGTGTCTTTGTATGCTGCTCTTACCGGCCTGGATGGTAAGTGCAATCTGAGAGGGAATTTGAGATCCAAAGGTGTGATGTTGAAAATCGCTTTGTGGGTGATGGTTAGAACTTTGAACAGTATTCTGAAATTGATAGGGAGCCAGTGGAGGATCTTCAGAATGGGGGTGATGTGATCCCATTTTTTGGATCTGGTTAGAATCCTGGCAGCGGCATTTTGTACCATCTGTAATGGCTTGATAGTATTTGCAGGGAGGCCGATCAGAAGTGAGTTGCAATAGTCTATCTTAGAGAAAATGATTGCCTGAAGTACTGTACGGAAGTCGTGGAAGTGGAGGAGAGGTCTAAGTCGTTTTAAGACTTGGAGTTTGAAAAAGCAGTCCTTGGTGGTGTTATTGATGAAGCTTTTGAAGTTGAGTTGTTTATCCATGAGGACTCCTAAATTTCTGACTTCGGAGGAGAAAGAGGGAAGGGTTGCAGGAAGTGAGTTAAGCTGTGTGAAATTGCCGTCGTGCGAGATAAGTAGATATTCCGTCTTTTTTGTGTTCAGGATCAAGTTGAGGCTTGATAGAAGGTTGTTTATGGACTTGAGGCAGGTAAGAACTACAGGTAAGAAAGTCACTGGGATTACTCTGGGAGATGTTCAACCCAGGAGATGGACATGGGACAGGTGGAAAGAATGAGATATAACTACAGGTAAGAGAGTTGCTGAGATTATTCTGGGAGATGTTCAACACAGGAGATGGACATGGGACAGGTGGAAAGAATGAGATATAACTACAGGTAAGAGAGTTGCTGAGATTATTCTGGTAGATGTTCAACACAGGAGATGGACATGGGACAGGAGGAGAGAATGAGATATAACTACAGGTAAGAGAGTGACTGGGATTATTCTGGGAGGTGTTCAACCCCAGGGGATAGAGATGGAGCAGATGGGATCATCCTGATGATGCCCTGGTCTTCAACCCTGTGAGCTAGGATGGGAAAGTTAGTGGAGGGAGGAGTGAACTATTCAGAACAGCTCCTCCACTGAGATTGCTGGAATAGCCCCCCCCCCCCCTGCTGCTTATAAAAGCGGCTGCAGCAATTCTAGCTCTGGCATTCTGGATAAGAGTTAAGGAGAGTAGGGGTGTTTATCTGGAGTTGTTCCCCGGTTTGGGTTCCGGGTTACACAGCCTGAGCCATTACCCAAGTGGGAAGGGGATCAGGGCCTGCGTTGGTGCTGGTTCTACAAGAACATAAGACTTTGCCATATTGGGTCAGACCAAAGGTCCATCAAGTACCTGGCAGGATCTCAAGGGGTAGAGAGATTCCAAGCTGCTCATCCCAGTGAGAAGGGGATTCCTACATCTCCACCTTAATAATGGTTTATGGACGTTTCCTCCAGGAACTTATCCAAACCAAATCCCACTTCTCCCACCAGTTTACCAATCAATAACATCCTTTGTTACCCCTCTTATCCCCGTCAAGCTCCATCACCAAAAATATAAATTTCCAACTGCATAGAAAAGATGAGAAAGTAACTTGTACCTGCTCAGGGTGTCCTTCACATCCTAGAGGAGAAACAAAACAGAGATTATTTCTAGCTCCACCCTACAGATCATGAGCAGCTGATATACACTTTAGGATATTCCACACTCAGATCTGTGCAATGACACAACTGCCTGTTTATAGAGCAAAGAGACTCCATGCAATGAAAGAGGATCATCCTTCCTCCTTCTCACAGGCAGGGAGCAGTTTGATGAGGAGCAGACACTGGGGGCACCTAATCAGAGCTGCCTGGGAAGGAACAGGAGAGAGGCTGGGACTGAGGGCTTTTCTTATGAGAGCTCCCCTGGAAGATGTAAGGAGAGAGGCTGGGACTGAGGGGTTTTCTTATGAGAGCTCCCCTGGAAGGTGTAAGGAGAGAGGCTGGGACTGAGGGTTTTTCTTCTGAGAGCTCCCCTGGGAGATGTAAGGAGAGAGGCTGGGCCTGAGGGGTTTTCTTATGAGAGCTCCCCTGGAAGATGTAAGGAGAGAGGCTGGGACTGAGGGGTTTTCTTCTGAGAGTTCCACCTGGAAGATGGAAAGAGAGAGGCTGGGACTGAGGGCTTTTCTTATGAGAGCTCCCCTGGAAGATGTAAGGAGAGAGGCTGGGACTGTGTGGTTTTCTTATGAGAGCTCCCCTGGAAGATGTAAGGAGAGAGGCTGGGACTGAGGGTTTTCTTATGAGAGCTCCCCTGGAAGATGTAAGGAGAGAGGCTGGGACTGAGGGGTTTTCTTATGAGAGCTCCCCTGGATGATGTCTGAGGGGTTTTCTTATGAGAGCTCCCCTGGAAGATGTAAGGAGAGAGGCTGGGACTGTGTGGTTTTCTTATGAGAGCTCCCCTGGAAGATGTAAGGAGAGAGGCTGGGACTGAGGGGTTTTCTTATGAGAGCTCCCCTGGATGATGTCTGAGGGGTTTTCTTATGAGAGCTCCCCTGGAAGATGTAAGGAGAGAGGCTGGGACTGTGTGGTTTTCTTATGAGAGCTCCCCTGGAAGATGTAAGGAGAGAGGCTGGGATGGAGGGGTTTTCTTATGAGAGCTCCCCTGGACGATGTAAGGAGAGAGGCTGGGACTGAGGGGTTTTCTTATGAGATCTACCCTGGAAGATGTAAGGAGAGAGGCTGGGATGGAGGGGTTTTCTTATGAGAGCTCCCCTGGACGATGTAAGGAGAGAGGCTGGGACTGAGGGGTTTTCTTATGAGAGCCCCCCTGGAAGATTTAAGGAGAGAGACTGGGACTGAGGGGTTTCCTTATGAGGTCTCCCCTGGAAAATGTAAGGAGAGAGGCTGGGAATGAGGGCTTTTCTTATGAGAGTTCCCCTGGAAGATGTAAGGAGAGAGGCTGGGACTGAGGGCTTTTCTTATGAGATCTCCCCTGGAAGATGTAAAGAGAGAGGCTGGGACTGAGGGCTTTTCTTATGAGAGCTCCTCTGGAAGATGTAAGGAGTAGGGATGTGAATCGTGTGCCCGATCGTTTTAACGATCGGGTTCGGCTGGGAGTGGGGGGGAAATCTGATCACTAATTTTTTTTAGTGAGGCAAACGCCGATAAAAAAAAAACCCCCACCCCGACCCTTTAAAATTACCCCATTAGCCTCCCCCACTCTTCCGACCCCCCCCCCCCAAAACGTTTTACACATACCTGGTGGTGCAGGGGGGCCGCGGGGAGCGATCTCCCGTTCCCACGCTATCAGCTGCGCTAAAAAAAAATGGCGCCGATGGCCCTTTGCCCTTACCATTTGACAGGGCAAAGGTAGCGCCGGCGCCATTTTGAATATTGGCAATACGGCCCGCGTGCAGAAGATCATTCCCGGGCCCTCGCTGGACCCCCAGGGTCTTTTGGACCATCGGCCCCTATGACATAGTGAGGGCAAAGGTAGCGCCGGCGCCATTTTGAATACTGGCAATACGGCCAGAGTGCAGGAAGTCACTCCCGGACCCCCGCTGGACTTTTGGCAAGTCTTGTGGGGGTCCGGAGGCCCCCCCAAGCTGGCCAAAAGTCCCTGGGGGTCCAGCGGGGGCCCAGGAACGATCTCCTGCACACGGGCCGTATTGCCAATATTCAAAATGGTGCCGGCGCTACCTTTGCCCTGTCACATGGTAAGGGCAAAGGGCCATCGGCACCATTTTTTTTTAGCGCAGCTGATAGCGTGGGAACGGGAGATCGCTCCCTGCGGCCCCCCTGGACCACCAGGTATGTGTAAAAAGTTTTGGGGGGGGGGGTCGGGAGAGTGGGGAAGGCTAAGGGTGTAATTTTAAAGGGTCGGGTGCGGGTTTTTTTTTATCGGACCATCGGCGCCATTTATATTAGTGGCAGTCAAAATGGCGCCGATGGTCCGAGAGTGGGAGATCGCGCCGGGACCCCCCCCCCCCCACTGGACCACCAGGTAATTTAAAACATTTTGGGGGGGTTCGGGAGGGTGGCGGATTTGTTTCAAAGGGTCGGGGTGGGTTTAGGGGTTGTTTTGGTGTGCCGGTTTTCCCGCCCTCCCCCGATTTACGATTTTTCACGATAAATCGGGGGAATTTCTATTGTATTGCGACTCTTAACGATTTTTGACGATTTAAAAATTATCTGACGATTTTTTTAAATCGTCAAAAAACGATTCACATCCCTAGTAAGGAGAGAGGCTGGGACTGAGGGGTTTTCTTATGAGAGCTCCCCTGGAAGATGTAAGGAGAGAGACTGGGACTGAGAGGTTTCCTTATGAGAGCTCCCCTGGAAGATGTAAGGAGAGAGGCTGGGACTGAGGGGTTTTCTTATGAGAGCTCCCCTGGAAGATGTAAGGAGAGAGGCTGGGACTGAGGGGTTTTCTTATGAGAGCTCCCCTGGAAGATGTAAGGAGAGAGGCCGGGACTGAGGGGTTTTCTTATGAGAGCTCCCCTGGAAGATGTAAGGAGAGAGACTGGGACTGAGGGGTTTTCTTATGAGAGCTCCCCTGGAAGATGTAAGGAGAGAGACTGGGACTGAGGGGTTTTCTTATGAGAGCTCCTCTGGAAGATGTAAGGAGAGAGGCTGGGACTGAGGGGTTTTCTTATGAGAGCTCCCCTGGAAGATGTAAGGAGAGAGGCTGGGACTGAGGGGTTTTCTTATGAGAGCTCCCCTGGAAGATGTGAGGCTCTGCTGAGCTTCTACATCAGTAGATGGAGCTCGTGTCAGGGCTCGTTCTCTCTGTCACTCCCAGGGGTAGCTCAGCACTTCCAGAGACTGAAGGTGACAGTAAGGGTAACTCAGTTTTCCCAGGGGAGCTCAAGGCAATCTGGTGCCTGATATGAGGGATGCGATGATGTTTTTCCTCCCCTCCCCTACCAAGCACAATGCAGAGTAAATCACCGAGCGGTCCAAAGTGAAGGGGATATTGATAAGAACATTAGATTTGCCATACTGGGTCAGACCGAGGGTCCATCAAGCCCATGGTCCTGTTTCCAACAGGGGCCAATCCAAGTCAGAAGTACCCGGCAAGCAGGCAAACATTATTTATCTATTTATAATATTTGTTATCCACTCTTTTATAGTTGAGGGAAGGATATAATAAAACCTACATCAACTGAAAATGTAAAATAAAAACATATTTGGCTGATAATAATACAAAAAATTCAAGCCAGAGATCAAACAAGCAAGGAATAAAATGGCAGAAAAGCTTCAAAGGCCAATTTGTAGAAATGAGTCTTGAGGATTCTTTTAAAAGACTTCCTATCTTCAAGGAGTGACCCCTAGTTCTTTTACTGTCCGAAAGAATAAATAACCAATTTACATTTACCTGTTCTAGACTTCTCATGATTTTAAACACCTCTTTCTCTTCTCCAAGCTGAAAAGTCCTAACCTCTTTAGTCTTTCCTCATAGGGGAGCTGTTCCATCCCCTTTATCATCTTTTTTGAGATGCGACTACCAGAGGTGTACACCATATTCAAGGTGCGGTCTCACCATGGAGCGATACAGAGGCATTATGACATTTTCGTGTTATTAACCATCCTGTTCAATATCTTTGTGAGCGACATTGCGGACGGGATAGAAGGTAAGGTTTGTCTTTTTGCGGATGACACTAAGATCTGCAACAGAGTGGACACGCCGGAAGGAGTGGAGAGAATGAGACGGGATTTAAGGAAGCTGGAAGAGTGGTCGAAGATATGGCAGCTGAGATTCAATGCCAAGAAGTGCAAAGTCATGCATATGGGGAGTGGAAATCCAAATGAACTGTATTCGATGGGGGGGGAAAGGCTGATGTGCACGGAGCAGGAGAGGGACCTTGCGGTGATGGTGTCTAATGATCTGAAGTCGGCGAAACAATGCGACAAGGCGATAGCTAAAGCCAGAAGAATGCTGGGCTGCATAGAGAGAGGAATATCGAGTAAGAAAAGGGAAGTGATTATTCCCTTGTACAGGTCCTTGGTGAGGCCTCACCTGGAGTACTGTGTTCAGTTCTGGAGACCGTATCTTCAAAAAGACAAAGACAAGATGGAGGCGGTACAGAGAAGGGCGACCAGGAAGGTGGAGGATCTTCATCGGATGACGTACGAGGAGAGATTGAAGAATCTAAATATGTACACCCTGGAGGAAAGGAGGAGCAGAGGTGATATGATACAGACTTTCAGATACTTGAAAGGTGTTAATGATCAAAAGACAACGACAAACCTTTTCCGAAGGAAAAAAATCAGCAGAACCAGGGGTCACGATTTGAAGCTCCAGGGAGGAAGATTCAGAACCAATGTCAGGAAGTATTTCTTCACGGAGAGGGTGGTGGATGCCTGGAATGCCCTTCCGGAGGATGTGGTGAAGACCAGAACTGTGAAGGACTTCAAAGGGGCGTGGGATAAACACTGTGGATCCATAAAGTCAAGAGGCTGCCAATGAAGAGTTGGTGACTCGCCAGAATGATGGCTACTGCCTGGAGTCAATACCCTTATTAAATAAACATACACAGGCTTGACTCCAACATCGCTCTAAGCTTCAACAGCAAGAGGAAATGTGGAAAAAAGGATTTACACTCACAAAGAGTGGAGTAGCTGGCTTGTTACGGCGGTTACTACCCCAAATCAAATAAGCCTGATACTTCACTTTCAATGCATATACAGCATAGTTCTCTGATTCAACGGCAGGGGAGAAGAAAAACTGATACTTCACACATCCAGCAGAGCTCTCGGCTTCAACGGCAGGGGAGAAGAAAAGAGGGTTCGCACTCACAAAGCGGGGAGTAGCTGGCTTGTTACGGCGGTTACTACCCCAAACCAAATGTGCCTGATACTTCACTTTCGATGCACATCCAGCATGGCTCTCTGCTTCAACGGCATGGGAGAAGAAAAACAACCAATAAGGGCTAATAACATAGTCTGGGTAAAACAAATAAGCATGGGTGCAGCTTGCTTATTGCGGCGGCTACTACCCCAAACTAATCAAGCTAGATATTTCACTTGGATGCAGCTCCATCACTGCTCTCTACATTAAAGGTGGGGGTGGAAGGGAAATAGAACCAAGAGCTAAGAGAAACAGATAAGTATGAGAGAAAATATGTGTGAAGCTTGCTGGGCAGACTAGATGGGCCATTTGGTCGTCTTCTGCCGTCATTTCTATGTTTCTATATGTTTCTATGTTTCATTCCTTAATAATTACTAACATTCTTTTTGCTTTTTTGACTTCCGCATGACACTGAGCCAACAATTTCAATGTATTATCCACTATGACGCCTAGGTCTCTTTCCTGGGTGATAGTTCCTAATATGGAACCTAACATAGTGTAACTACAGCAAGGGTTATTTTTCCCTATATGCAACACCTTGCACTTGTCCACATTAAATTTCATCTGCCATTTGGATGCCCAATCTTTGAGTCTCGCAATGTTCCCCTACAAAGTATCACAATCCGCATGTGATTTAACTACTCTGAATAATTTGGTACCATCAGCAAATTTGATAACCTCACTCTTCGTATTCCTTTCCGGATCATTTATAAAGATATTGAAAAGCCCAGGTCTAAGTCCAGATCCCTGAGGCACTCCACTGTTTACTGTTTTCCACTGGGAAAATTGATCATTTAATCCTACTCTCTGTTTCCTCTGTTTTAACCAGTTCGCAATCCACAAACGGATATCGTCTCCTATCCCATGACTTTTTCATTTTCTTAGAAGCCCCTAATGAGGGACTTTGTCAAACGCCTTCTAAATATCCACATCTACTGGTTCATAATTATCCATGTTTATTAACTCCTTCAAAAAAATGTAGCAGATTTGTGAGGCAAGACTTCCCTTGGGTAAATAAATGCTGTGTCCCATTAAACCATGCCTTTCTATATGCTCTATGATTTTGATGTTTAGAATATTTTCCACTATTTTTCCTGGCACTGAAGTCAGGCTCACCTGTCTATAGTTTCCTGGATCAACCCTGGAATTGTTATTAAATATTGGGATTACATTGGCCACCCTCCAGTCTTCAAGTACAATGGATGATTTTAATGATCAGTTACAAATTTTAACTAATAGATCTGAAATTTCATTTTTTAGTTCCTTCAGATCCCTGGGATGCATACCATCTGGTCCAGGTGATTTGCTACTCTTTAGTTTATCAATCTGGCCTACTTCATCTTCTAGGTTCACAGAGATTTTGTTCAGTTCATTTGAATCATCACCCTTGAAAACCATCTCAGGAACCAGTATCTCCGCAACATTGTCATTAGTAAACACAGAAGTAAAGAATTAATTTAGTCCTTCTACAATGGCCTTAACTTCCATAAGAGCCCCTTTATCCCCTCGGTCATCTAACAGTCCAAACAACTCCCTCTTAATTTTCCTGCTTCAGATATATTTAAAAAGGTTTTTTTTGGGAGCCTTCCAGGAGTATTCCTTACTGATAAAGGGGGATGAGGGATGGTGTTTGACCTATGTTGGATTTAATTGATGGTCATTTAAAAATATAACTCTCAGTTTACTCATTAGGTTTTTGAATATTTCTTTTGTGATCTTTTTCTTTATTATTAAGGCTCCCCAATTAATGTGGACTTAGTAGAATAACAGATGTAGTTATTTTCATATTTGTTTTCTTATGGAATATTGCTATTGTCATTTCCTATTTACTTATTCTTTTTCATTGTAAAATGTTTGAGAAAATTAATAAAGTATAAATACATAAAAAAAATTTTTTAAAGGTTTTTATTATGAGCTTTTGCCTCTACGGCCAACTTGATTTCAAATTCTCTCTTAGCTGCCTTATCAATGTTTTACACTTAACTTGACAATACTTATCCTTTGTCCTGTTTTCTTCACATTGATCCTTTTAACAATTTTTGAAGGACCTTTTTGGATAAAATAGCCTCTTTCACTGTGCCTTTAAACCAAGACAGTAATTGTTTCGTCTTTCTTCGACCTTTCTTAATGCGTGTAACACATTTGGACTGCGCTTCTAAAATGTAATTTGTAACAATGTCCACGCCTGTTTTACATTTTTAACCTTTGTAGCTGCACCTTTCAGTTTTTTTCTATTTCCTCATTTTATCAAAGTGTCCCTTTTGAAAGTTTAATGCTAGAGCCGTGGATTTACTTATTATTCCTCTTCCAGTCATTAATTCAAATTTGATCATGTTATGATCACTATTGCCAAGTGGCCCCACCACCGTTACCGCTCTCACCAAATCCTGTCTTCCAATAAGAATTAAATCTAAAATAGCCCCCTCTCTTGTTGGTTCCTGAACCAATTGCTCCATGAAGCAGTCATTAATTCCATTCAGGAACTTTGTCTCTAGCAAGTCCTGATGTTACATTTACCCAGTCAAAATTGGGGTAATTCAAATCTCACATTATTACTGTGCTGCCAAATTGGTTAGCTTCCCTTATTTCTCTTAGCATTTCATTGTCCAGCTTATCATTTTGTCCAGGTGGATGGTAGTACACTCCTATCACTATACTCTTACACACACGAGATTTCTACCCATATAGATTCTACTGAGCATTTAGTCTCTTGTATGATCTTTATCCTGTTGGACTCTATACCCTCCCGGGCATAACGTTGATCCTCCCTATCATTGCGATATAATTTGTACCCTGATATAGCACTGTCCCATTGGTTATCATCCTTCCACCAGGTCTCGGTGATGCCAATTATGTCAATGTCATCATTTGCTGCTATACACTCTAACTCTCCCATCTTACTTCTTAGACTTCTGGCATTGGCATACAGACAGTTCAACGTGTGTTTTTTATTTGTATTAACAACCTGCTTTTCAGTTGTTAGGGATAATTTGGAATCCTTTAGCTCAGGTTATTCTTTACTTATAGGCACATGGACTGCTTTTCCTTTTATTGGAACCTCTCTCCTGGGATGCCCTATCCTTCAAAGAAACAAGAGATTTCCCCCTTGTTCAAGTTTAAAACTGCTCTATCTCCTTTTTAAAAGTTAACGCCCACAGCCTGGTTCCACTCTGGTTAAAGTGGAGCCCATCCCTTCGGAAGAGACTCCCCTTCCCCAAAAGGTTCCCCAGTTCCTTTCAAAACTGAAACCCTTTCCCTGCACCATCGTCTCATCCACGCATTGAGACTCTGGAGCTCTGCCTGCCTCTGGGGACCTGTGCATGGAACAGGAAGCATTTCAGAGAATGCCACCCTGGAGGTTCTGGATTTCAGCTTTCTATCTAAAATCCTAAATTTGGCTTCCAGAACCTCTCTCCCACATTTTCCTATGTCGTTGGTACCCACATGTACCACGACAGCCGACTCCTCCCCAGCACTGTCTAAAATCCTATCTAGGTGACGCGTGAGGTTCGCCACCTTCTTCCAGTCAGGCAAATTACCAGGCAGTCCTCACGTCCACTAGCCAACCAGCTATCTGCATTTTAATGATCAAATCACCAATTATGATGACCGACCAAATTTTCCCTCCAGGGAAGTTGCCCTGGGTGACTCACCTTCAATGCGAGAGCACAACTCATCACCTGGAGAGCAGATCCTTGCTACAGGGGCTGTGGAGTTTGAAGCCTGGATCATGCCCTGTGACCTCTGGATACCTAGCCCAGAGGCCTTTGGGTAAGATATTTTTATGAGTCTTCCTGTCCTCTTGTGCTGCCAGACGTGCAGGGGCTCTGGAAGCCTGGAACATGCCCTGTAACCTCTGGAGTCCTTGCCTTGTGGCTGCTGGTTACAATAAATAGATGATGATTCCGGTCCTCTTCTGGAGGAAGGGGTGCAGGCCTCTTGAAGCGTGGATCACTCGCTGTGACCTCTGGAGTTCTTGCCCTATGACTGCTGGATAGGACATGTAGATGAGGCTTCTGGTCCTCTTCTGGTGGAAGGGGCGCAGGGCCTCTGGAAGCCTGGATCGCACCCTGTGACCTCTGGAGTCCTTGCCCTGGGGCTGCTGGTTAGGATATGTAGATGAGTCTTCCTTTCCTCTTCTGGTGGAAGGGGTACAGGCCTCTGGAAGCCTGGATCGCACCCTGAGACCTCTGGAGCCCTTGCCCTGGGGCTGCTGGTTAGGATACGTAGATGAGCCTTCCTGCCCTCTTCTGGTGGAATGGGTGCAGGCCTCTGGAAGCCTGGATCGCTCGCTGTGACCTCTGGAGTCCTTGACCTGGGGCTGCTGGATAGGATATGTAGATGATGCTTCCGGTCCTCTTCTGGTACAAGGGGTTCGGGCCTCTGGAAACCTGGATCGCATCCTGTGACTTCTGCAGTCCTTGCTCTGTGGCTGCTGGATAGGATATGTAGCTGATCCTTCCTTACTTCTGGTGGAAAGGGTGTGGGCCTCTGGAAGCCTGGATCATGCCCTGTGACCTCTGGAGTCCTTGCCCTGTTGCTGCTAGATAGGATATGTAGATGAGGTTTCCAGTCCACATCTTGTGTAAGGGGTGCAGGCCTCTGGAATCCTGGATCACTTGCTGTGACCTCTGGAGTCCTTGCTCTGGGGCTGCTGGATAGGATATGTAGATGAGCCTTCCTGACCTCTTCTGGTGGAAGGGGTGCAGGCCTCTGGAATCCTGGATCACTCGCTGTGACCTCTGGAGTCCTTGCTCTGGGGCTGCTGGATAGGATATGTAGATGAGCCTTCCTGACCTCTTCTGGTGGAAGGGGTGCAGGCCTCTGGAATCCTGGATCACTCGCTGTGACCTCTGGAGTCCTTGCCCTGGGGCTGCTGGATAGGATATGTAGATGAGGCTTCTGGTCCTCTTCTGGTGGAAGGGGTGTGGGCCTCTTGAAGCCTGGATCACTCGTTGTGACCTCTGGAGTCATTGCCCTGTGGCTGCTGGATAGGATATGTAGATGAGGCTTCCAGACCTCTTCTGGTGGAAGGGGTGTGGGCCTCTTGAAGCCTGGATCGCACCCTGTGACCTCTGGAGTCCTTACCCTGGGGCTGCCGGATAGGATATGTAGATGAGGCTTCTGGTCCTCTTCTGGTGGAAGGGGTGCAGGCCTCTGGAATCCTGGATCACTCGTTGTGACCTCTGGAGTCATTGCCCTGTGGCTGCTGGATAGGATATAGAAACATAGAAACATAGAAATGACGGCAGAAGAAGACCAAACGGCCCATCCAGTCTGCCCAGCAAGCTTCACATTTTTTTCTCATACTTATCTGTTTCTCTTAGCTCTTTGGTTCTATTTCTCTTCCACCCCCACCATTAATGTAGAGAGCAGTGATGGAGCTGCAACCAAGTGAAATATCAAGCTTGATTAGTTAGGGGTAGTAGGGGTAGTAACCGCCGCAATAAGCAAGCTACACCCATGTTTATTTGTTTTACCCAGACTGTGTTATTCAGCCCTTATTGGTTGTTTTTCTTCTCCCCTGCCGTTGAAGCAGGGAGCTATGCTGGATATGCGTGTAGTATCAGTTTTTCTTCTCCCCTGCCGTTGAAGCAGAGAGCTATGCTGGATATGCGTGAAGTATCAGTTTTTCTTCTCCCCTGCGGTTGAAGCAGGATATGCATTGAAAGTGAAGTATCAGGCTTATTTGGTTTGGGGTAGTAACCGCCGTAACAAGCCAGCTACTCCCCGCTTTGTGAGTGCGAATCCTTTTTTCTTCTCCCCTGCCGTTGAAGCAGAGAGCTATGCTGGATATGCGTGAAGTATCAGTTTTTCTTCTCCCCTGCCGTTGAAGCAGAGAGCTATGCTGGATATGCGTGAAATATCAGTTTTTCTTCTCCCCTGCCGTTGAAGCAGAGAGCTATGCGTGAAGTATCAGTTTTTCTTCTCCCCTACCGTTGAAGCAGAGAGCTATGCTGGATATGCATTGAAAGTGAAGTATCAGGCTTATTTGGTTTGGGGTAGTAACCGCCGTAACAAGCCAGCTACTCCCCACTTTGTGAGTGCGAATCCTTTTTTCCACATTTCCTCTTGCTGTTGTAGCTTAGAGTGATGTTGGAGTCACAGTAACCATGTGTATGTTTATTGAATAAGGGTATTATCTCCAGGCAGTAGCCGTCATTCTGGCGAGCCACCCACTCTTTATTGACGGCCTCTTGATTTTATGGATCCACAGTGTTTATCCCACGCCCCTTTGAAGTCCTTCACAGTTCTGGTCTTCACCACTTCCTTTGGAAGGGCATTCCAGGCATCCACCACCCTCTCCGTGAAGAAATACTTCCTGACATTGGTTCTGAATCTTCCTCCCTGGAGCTTCAAATCGTGACCCCTGGTTCTGCTGATTTTTTTCCTATGGAAAAGGTTTGTCGTTGTCATTGGATCATTAAAACCTTTCAAGTATCTGAAAGTCTGTATCATATCACCTCTGCTCCTCCTTTCCTCCAGGGTGTACATATTTAGATTCTTCAATCTCTCCTCATAAGTCATTTGATGAAGACCTTCCACCTTTTTGGTCACCCTTCTCTGGACCGCCTCCATCTTGTCTCTGTCTCTTCGGAGATACGGTCTCCAGAACTGAACACAATACTCCAGGTGAGGTCTCACCAAGGACCTGTACAAGGGGATAATCACTTCCCTTTTCTTACTCGATATTCCTCTCTCTATGCAGCCCAGCATTCTTCTGGCTTTAGCTATCGCCTTGTCACATTGTTTCGCCGACTTCAGATCATTAGACACCATCACCCCAAGGTCTCTCTCCTGCTCCGTGCACATCAGCCTTTCTCCCCCCATCGAATACAGTTCATTTGGATTTCCACTCCCCATATGCATGACTTTGCACTTCTTGGCATTGAATGTCAGCTGCCATGTCTTCGACCACTCTTCCATCTTCCTTAAATCCCGTCTCATTCTCTCCACTCCTTCCGGCGTGTCCACTCTGTTGCAGATCTTAGTGTCATCCGCAAAAAGACATACCTTACCTTCTATCCCTTCCGCAATGTCGCTCACAAAGATATTGAAAAGGACCGGTCCCAACACCGATCCCTGCGGTACACCGCAGGGATGTAGATGAGGCTTCCAGACCTCTTCTGCTGGAAGGGGTGTGGGCCTCTTGAAGCCTGGTTCGCACCCAGTGACCTCTGGAGTCCTTACCCTGGGGCTGCTGGATAGGATATGTAGATGAGGCTTCTGGTCCTCTTCTGGTGGAAGGGGTGAAGGCCTCTGGAAGGCTGGATTGCTCGCTGTGACCTTAAGGGTAATTAATGTTGTACTGGTCTGGTGATAACACCTGATGCGATGCTTAAACAAGTTCAAAGTAAGATATTCAGTTACATTCAGAGAAAGAGACCCCGAGGGTGGCAAAACTGATTCTTCAAAAATTAGAGATCTAGGGGGCTTGGAGGTGCCTAATTTTCAAAACTGTTTTGTGGCCTCTCTGTTGAAATCTTTAGAGGAAAGGCCTGGGGAATCCGCACTCAAACAGTGGCAAGAACTTATTTATTTTTATTTATTTAAATGATTTATATACCGGAGGTTCCTGTATAATATACATATCACCCCGGTTCACAAAGAACAGTAACTGAACAAGAATTGCTGGAGACGTCCCCTCAGTGGCTCCCCTTGCTTATTTGGTAGAGCGAGAGACCCGAGATGCTTCTCCAATCTATTCCCAATGTCACTAAAGATCTGGGACAAGGGGGAGATCACGTGACACGTGAGAGGGAGCGGATGTAGCCGACCCTCTCGGGCTCCCTGATTTCTAATCTAACCCCATCCGGCCCTATTTGCTGTTCATTTTTGCGTAGAAGTCTCTCAATATCCCAGCGGCTATTATTGGTGAGCGGAACGGTAGCCAGATGTCGACCCGCACGGCGCCAAAGAAAAAGTCAGGCCTACTGACTCGGCCTCTGAGGAGGAACACAGCATGGCGGACCTACCGGCACCAGCGAGCTGGGCAGATCTTCGCACCGCGGTAGTAGAGGCACTGGAGCCAGAGTTTAAAAAACTTTCGTCCCAACTCGGCGAGGTGACCGCAGCGCTTGCTGGCTATGAGGCGCGATTCTCATCCCTAGAGCAACGGGTTTCGGACGGCGAAGATGGCGCCCAGGCCACGCGGTCAGAGGTAGCGGAGCTACGTGCGGAGATCACCCGACACACAGCGTGTATTGAAGACCTTGAAAACAGGTCCAGGAGGTCCAATCTACGTCTGGTAGGCCTCCCAGAGGAAATTGGGGATCGAGATTTGCCCCCAAAAATAGAAAACTGGTTGATTCGCGAACTGTCTCTGGGCAGTGAGCACAGTCCCCTGAGAATAGAAAGAGCTCACCGGTTGGGGAGGAAAAGGGCTCAGCAAGAAAACCCACGCGTAGTAATAATAAAACTGTTAAATTATGCTCAGAAAGTAGCGATCCTGCAGGCCAGCCGTGGGGGGAAAGCGTTGTTGTATGAGGGAAAGAAGATTCTGATCTTCCAAGACTTTTCAGGGGCCCTATCTGCACAGCGCAGGGCTTTCTCCCCACTGTGTGCACAGTTGTTTAATCTGGGTCAGAGAGCTGTGGTAGTTTACCCAGCGAAGGTCCGTGTAAGTACACCTGGAGGACCCAGATGGTTTAGTGAGGTCGCTGACTTAAAAGCTTACATTGGCACCCTGGATCGTGGGGCTGGAGAAAGACCGGGCGGACGCAGCCCTGGGTCGGATACTGGATAAATGTACAGGACAGGCAGCCAGCGACTTAAGCTGAGAAGTTTCTACCGGCAGGGCAAGCATTGCCTAATCTATTGCTTATGGGGGCAGGGGACCTGCACCCTCTGGTTACTTAATATTTGACAGTTAAGTCTGTTCACTGTTTTTTTTTCTCTCTTTTTCCAAGTTTCTGGCACATGCTGGAGCGGTGTGAACAGATCTCCACTTTGTGCTGCAATGGGATATTGGTTTACTACAGGTGTTTCAATATTGTATTGTAAAATTGTTTCTAGGGGGGGAACAAAAGCTGTTATTTGTTCAACTTTTATGTTATGTTATTTCTATGGAGTCCCATCCCTTGTTATGTTGCTGCAAGCTGGATGGGGGGTGAAGAAAGGGGGGAGGGGGCAGAGGGGCCCGAGTGTCTTAGGTGGGGAATTAGTGGAGATGAGACTTCTGGGGAGTCTAGTTAGGGGAAGGGGGGAGGAATGGAGCGGGGAGGAGGGTCAGGGAAAGATACAAGGTGCTGGCATGATACAGATTTCAAACATTTTGGTGGCATGTGGCGTGGGGAAATCACATTCACAGGGAGATGGCCAGAGCTGGGGTGGTCATCATTCCCTTGGAGGTGGGAAATTCTCATTGTTCAAATTACTTTTCTATGGCGTGATATGGGGTAAATGGCTATGCGTAATCTCAAATTGATATCCTGGAATGTATGTGGTATTAATACACCTGTCAAACGGTCGAAGGTATTACAGGCCTTGAAGAGACAGGCTGCGGACATAGCATTCTTGCAGGAAACCCATCTTACAGATGTGGAGCACCTGAAATTGTGTCAGTCTTGGGTGGGTTCGGTGTATTATGCCTCCACCACCACGAGGTCAGCGGGGGTAGCTATCCTGGTGCGCAAAAATCTCCCGCTACAAGTTCTTTCTGAACATAAAGATCCTCAGGGTCGCTTTCTTATTTTAGAAGTAACAATTAATCAGATGCCTGTGGTGTTGTGCAACCTGTATGCCCCGAATTCTCAGCAAATGCCTTTCTTTCAGAATATACATAAAATGTTACTTTCATATATGGACAAATTCCTGGTAGTGGGGGGAGATTACAATTCTTTACAGGACCCCGACTTAGATAGCTCTGCCACTCTGCGGCGGACGGGGGTCAAGGGTCGGGGGATACAGCTCCTTGAACAGAGTTTGCACCTGGTTGATGCATGGCGAGCTCTAAACCCTTTTGAGTGGGACTTTACACATGTCTCCAGAGCTCATTCCACACAATCCCGTATCGACTATTGGTTAGTCAGCACACATTCCTTCTCCAAAATTTCAGGAGTAGGAATTGGAGACATTATTGTCTCAGATCATGCCCCAATTTGGGTGGATCTGGCAGTGCTCCCTCAAGTGAGTGACTGTAGGGGCTGGCGCTTCCCTTA
Organism: Rhinatrema bivittatum; assembly: GCF_901001135.1. Taxonomy (NCBI): domain Eukaryota; kingdom Metazoa; phylum Chordata; class Amphibia; order Gymnophiona; family Rhinatrematidae; genus Rhinatrema; species Rhinatrema bivittatum. Next base: position 48,981 of record NW_021821165.1, on the reverse strand, counting down.
TTATCTGGCAGAGGACACAGTGTTTCAAACCTTTTTATTGGAACGATGGACAGATTTTGCAACCCTAAATGCCCAACATAGCAGTGATCCAGTACTGTTCTGGAACACTGCTAAAGCTGTCCTTAGGGGAGATATTATCTTGTATATATCACATCGGAAAAAAGTGCTAAATAATCAATTATTGACCCTGACAAAGAAATTGCAACAGGCTAAAGGGGCACTAAATCGTTCTTGCACATCGGTAACCAAGAGTGATTATAGAACCATTCAATCAGCTTTGAACTCGCTGCTACACCAGAGGGCTAAACACAGCATTCTATATCACCAACATAGGCTCTATAGATATGGTAACAAATCTGGGAAGCTTCTGGCCAACTTAGTTAAGTCTAATAGAGGGTCCCGGCATATCACGGCTCTTCGTACGCCACAAGGCCACATAGTTCATGAAACCCCTAAAATCCTAAAAGTTTTTCGGGATTATTATGCGGCGTTGTATCGGGCTGAGGGCTGGGACTCAAGTCAATGGGACTCATTTAGTGCCGCGTTAAACCTCCCTATCCTGACCCAGGCTCAGCAAGAGGGGCTTAACCGACCCATTACGGAGGATGAGGTTCGACAGGTTATTCGGAGTTCCCCAAGGTTTAAGGCCCCAGGGCCGGATGGATATAGTGCGGACTTTTATAGGTGTCTTTCAGAGCCCCTCTCCCCCTTGTTGCCATTAGTTTTTACAGCACTAATCTCGAAGGGAAGTTTTCCGGTGCATGGGAATAGGGCCCACATCACTCTAATTCCCAAGCCTGGGAAGGATACCCTGCACCCTGCTTCCTATCACCCTATCTCTTTATTAGATGTGGACCATAAACTGTTGGCGAAAATTATGGCAGATAGATTGAGTGCCGTTTTGCCACAGATGATTCAACCGGGCCAAGTAGGCTTTGTGAAAAAACGCTATGCCTTGACTAATATCCGGAAGCTAACAATTGCTTTGGATCTCTGCACCAGACACAATATTCCCTTCCTCATTGCTAGTCTAGATGCAGAGAAGGCTTTCGACCGGGTGGAATGGGGGCTTTATGTTTACCCTATTGAGAGACATGGGATTTGGAGGTTTTTTCTATCAAGCCTTGCAACTCCTATACTCGGGCCCGGTTGCCTCGTTAATGGTGAATGGTCAATTTTCCCCTGAATTCCAGGTCTTTCGGGGTACCCGACAGGGCTGTCCCTTATCCTCTCTCCTTTTTCTCTTGACCCTGGAGCCTCTATTACTGGCTATTCAAACGTTCCTAGCGATCCGAGGGGTGTTATTTCAGGTACCGGGGAAAAAGGAGATTTTCAAATATGCCGCGTTTGTGGACGATCTCTTGGTATTCCTTACTAATCCAAGAGACTCCTTGCCGGCCCTTTTTGAGGTGGTTAGGGACTATGGTGGTATTTCGTGTTTTCGCATTAATTGGGAGAAATCAGAGGCCATGGGATTCCTGATGTCTATACAGGAGCAGTGGGAGGGCCCTTTCCCACTGCACTGGGCGAACGGTGTAATAAAATATTTGGGGATTGATATAGCCTTAGATTTACTTAAGTTATACGACTTAAACATCCAAAAATTACTGAGACTCACGAGAGATAAGCTCAAACTTTGGAAAAGCCTCCCTCTTTCCATAGGGGGGGCGAGTTAATTTGTTTAAGATGATCATACTACCTAAATGGTTGTATGTGTTGCAGAACCTACCACTTATTCTAAAACGTAACGATTTGGCCGCCCTTCAACAGATGATGCGGGCATTTCTTTGGCAGGGGAAAAAGGCGCGCATACCATTGTTCTGGCTTATGTTGCGTTGGGGAGCAGGGGGAATGGGAGTTCCCGACCTTCAGTCTTATTGTGTGGCTGCCAACCTCCGGATTGTTAGGGAATGGATATTGGGAATCCCCTTTTGTATTGACTTGGTGGCTGAATCCACATTGGTGGCCCCCTTCGCGTTGACCTATGTACTGATGGGGCCGGGGAAGGAGCTACCGTCTGCAATCTCTCGGAATCCACTGGTTGTCCCATTTCGAAAATCCTGGCAATACCTTACAAAGAAGTTGGGACTGCCTCGATGTAACCCTTACCTTCTCCCAGTTCAGGGCAACCCAGAGTTTTTACCAGGATCCCAAGATGTTAGTCTGCGGGGATGGGCCTCGAAGGGTATCACTCATTTGGGCACTTGGTGAACCCGGAAGGGATACTAATGCCGTTCCCCACAGTACAACGTATATATGGTTTGACCCGGGTCCAGTTCTTTGGGTATCTACAAATCCGACATTACATATTATCATTGCAGATTGGTACTCAGACTTCCACACATTTAGCGGCGTTAGAATCCTTTTTTCAGTTGGGAAGGGAGCGGCCATTATCTCTCTCGACATATTATAGGGCTCTTCAACGAGGTATGTCACAGCGTACCTATGAGACTTCAGTAGAGCGTTGGACCAAAGATGGAGTATTCACGGTTACAGTGGCAATCTTCTCTGCATGTATGGGGAATTTAAAAAGGTCAAGTGAAAATATGCATTACCGGGAAATGCAATACAAGTTTCTGCGGAGGGCCTTTGTCTCTCCACAGGTTGCGTGGAGAGCGCGGCTCATAACAGATTCGACATGCCCTCGTTGTCACCTTGCAATTGGCACTTTGTCTCACGCATTCTGGGCTTGTCCCCTTGTTCAACAGTTCTGGCAGAAAATTGTAAATTACTTACAACGCCTCCTGAAAATACGTTTTCAAGTTACCCCGCAGCTGATTCTTTTTGATTGCATTCCCCAGTTGGTTATAAGAAAAGTGGGATTGAGAACTCTGATTAAAAAGGCCTGGCTGGTGGGGAAAAAAGTTATTCTACTTAATTGGTTGGAGATATCTGCACCATCGTATTGGACTTGGCGTAATCATTTTCATCGAATGATGTATATGGACAGTTTTACTTCTAAGTTATCGCCAACGCACCGAAGACTTTTCTTGGAGACCTGGGAGGTATATGTGCAGACTTTGCCACATCGGGCTCGCAGCTTGATCCTCAATGCCTGATGTTTGTTTGTTCTTCTTTTTTTGTTTTTTAGGTTAGTGATAGACCCATGCCTTCAATGTTATGATTGGACTCTAGTATACATGGATGTCTCAACTGGTTTGTCAGCCAGGCCTTGGGTAGGGGAAGGGAGGGGGGGGGGGGTAAAGGGGGGTAAAGGGGGAGAGGCGGGACGGGGAGGTTTGGAGAGGGTGAGGGTTTGGGGATAAGCATACTGGACTCCTGTTCCTTCTTGTTTAAGCAGAGCTAGCCCACTATAGTTGTTCAATATGTCAGACTGGGGGAGGTATCAGAGTGCAGCCTCTCCTAGTTTGCTGGCGACATGAGTATTCTCTAGGGTGGCTCTAGAGATGTCTTAGACACAGTTATAGATATCTGGAAGGGGGGAAATTGAGGAGTGTTTCCTCATGGTTCTGTGATTTGTGTCATCAATATCGTTTGCTGTATTATGTTTGCTTGTCTGTTATCGGCAAAGTTTCATATTGTGTCTGAGGATCACTCAATAAAAATTGTATTACAAAAAAAAAAAAAAAAGATCTGGGACAAGGACGGATTGAGGAAAATATCAGCCCGGGGGATTCTTTTCAAAACTGACCCACAAGATATCTGTCTGACTCCCTTGTGCATTTTCCCTGCAGCAGTGTTTCAGCATTTCCCAAAAGCTCGCCAAACTGACCCTTCATAGGTAGATCATGTGACCTGGCGCCTGGAAGAACTGAGCCAAAAACTCTCCAACATAAATGTCACATTTTTCCTAAATAACTAAGTCATAGAATACGCCCTAGACCAGAGGTGAGCAAACGGAGCTGCAGGCCCTCTTCCATCCATGCAATCAGTTGCCATCCGCCCACAAGTTCTGGTTCCCTCCCTCATAATTATATCTTGCATTCCTGATCTGGGATTAAAGTCTTTTGTCAACCAATCAGCTCATGAACCAGTTCCCAAGTAATGTGACAGCCACACTGCCAGCCAGGGCCAGACACACACACAGTCTCTCAGACACAGACTCTTGCCCTCAGTGTATGGGTGTGTGATAGAGAAAGTGTGTGCATGGGTGTATTTCTGTGTCAGGGAGAAAGACACCCACAGCCTCACTCTCTCTCTGAAACACACATTCTGTCATTGTACTGCTGCTGCTCATCTGCTCACACAGTGAGCACCTCTGCTTCAGTACTGCCACAGGATTATCTAAAAAGGTTTTGCTCGCTGCCAGCACTCACCCTCTCCCTTTCTCACCCTCACTCCAGGAGACTCACTGTTTCCACAGCCAGTTGACCCTTTCAGGAGGAAAGCCCAGCCTGCAGACGCCTCCCCAGCATTGCATCGGCACTTCCTCTTGGCTCACTCCATCCCTTTTTGTGACTGTAGCTCGCCTCCACTTCTCCATACCCCCCACCACCATTCCAGTGCATTCCCATTGACTGAGTGCTACAGAGTCTGCTGCTTTTATAGTTCCCCAGGCTCAGCACTGCCTTCCTACTCTGTTACAACAGGCCCTAAAACACCAATACACCTGATATTAGAATAACAGAACAAGCCAAGCTGTTATAGATCCCTACGCTAGCAGAATACCTCATCTCAGTCACACATGCAGAATAGACAGACCCTCACCAAATACAGAATAAAGAGACAATAAAGCTGAACTGGAAACATGCAAACAAAAACTGAATTGGAAACCATAACAAGACAGACTCCGTATGCAGTGCAATGACAGAAAAACAGAAACATCACCATTCCTCATTAAACATCAAACAAAATCAAGATATGATAATAGTAAAGCCATACTCATAATAACAATAAATATCTCAAAGCAGCTGATGAATAGAACATTGAATGATTAAAAATATATAGCACTGGAAAATTAAAACAAAAAAACAATCAGTAAAGTATTTCCAACCAGCAGACGCATCAAACGACACCCAATAATTAAAACTAACGCTATAAAAAAATCCTCTGCTCTCCATACCTGGGAACTTTAGGCTCCAGTCACCCTCAGATTGTCATGGATTAGTCAGGGATAGGAGGTGAGCACAAACTTTCTCCTCTCTCTTATATATTCACACTTTCTAACATATATGCTCATTCTCACACAGACTCCCTTATATTTTCTCTCACACACACACGCTCACTGTTTTAAATAGTCCTCTTGCTCACACAAATGCTCATTGGCCTGCTCGATCTCTCTCACTCACATACGTGTTCACAGCTCACTCAGGCTTGCTCACACACATGCTCTGGAAAACACAGTAAGCCTGACTATTATGCATTGCAACAATGGAAAAACAGAAACATCATTCCTCAAACAACATTAAGCAATAAAGTAAGAAATATAAAATATCATTCATAATATTAAAACAATACTAAAAAAAAGAATAAATATGTCAAGTAGGCAACATCCATCGAACATCAAGTAATTATCATAAGTTTTTTCTAATATTTCCCAAACATCAAGTATTTCAAACAGCAGACACATGAAATAACCCCCCAAATTTAAAATAATAGGATTAAAAATTTCTAACTCTCCATACCTGGAATCATTTGGTTTCCAGTCACACAAAGATTGTTGTGGGGACCTCACAATATTTACTTCTCTCCACCTCCCCAACAAACACTCATGCTGTCACACACACAGGCTCTCTCTCACTCACATACACGCTGTCACATACACCAGGCTCTGTTACTCTCTCTTACACACACACACAGTCTCAGGCTCTCACAGACACATACAGGCCCTCTCAGTCTGTTAATCATACGCAGTCTCTCACACATACACAGGCTCTGTTACTGTCTCACACACACACACACACACACACAGTCTCAAGCTTTCAGACACATACAGGCCCTCTCAGTCTGTCAATCATACGCAGTCTCTCACACATACACAGGCTCTGTCGTACGTTCATAAACCTGCAGATTCTCTTGCACACACACACACACACGCGCGCAGTCTCTCTCTCATACACACATATAGCTTTCAGGCCTCCCCCTTCTTCTGGCCTTCCCTTTCTAGGCTGTGGGATGGCAGCGCTGCTCGTCAATGCTGGAAGGCAGGTGGAAGAAGGTCACTGCTACACGCAGCTCCTGTACGGTGGCCATCTTTTCCATAGACCTAAACTGGTCACTTGAAGACTGGTGGGGAGAGGTCAGACGGTGTCCATCCCCTTCCTCTCATTTGCATATATGTGATCCCACTCCCCGTGAACCATACTGAGGGCCCTCCAGTTCCTGATAATTTTGCTTTCTCCCTCACAAATGTCCATCTTCTTTCTCTCACTCACACATTCTCTCTCCCTCCTCACTCATACCCATGATCTCATCTCTCTGTCGCACACAGACATACTCTCTCCCTCTCTCACACACATATTCTCTCTCCCTCCTCATTCATACCCATGATCTCATCTCTCTGTCACAAACACAAATACTCTCTCCCCCTCTCTCACACACACATTCTCTCTCCCTCCTCACTCACACCCATGTTCTCATCTCTCTGTTACACACACACACACACACACACACACACACACATACTTTCTCCCTCTCTCACAGACACATTCTCTCTCCCTCCTCACTCATACCTATGTTCTCATCTCTCTGTCAGACACATACATACTCTCTCTCCCTCTCTCATACACATAAATTTCTCTCCCACTTTCTCCCACTCACATACATGCTCTCTCACTCTCACACACACACATGGCCTGCCCTCCTCATTTTTTTCCTGACTGGGGCACTACCGATGTCCCAACAAACAGGAATGGGGAGAGAGGGGAAGGGGAAGCTGAAGAACAGAGAAATACTCCCCTCACCCCCCAGCAAAGGGGCAACTTTATCTGGAGGGAGGTCAGAGCTGGACTCTAGATAGGAGGACAGTGGTGCACAGGTCGATTGCAGCATAGCAAGGTCCCATGTGTAGTTAGCAGGCAATATCACAGAATGACCACAGCTGTGGCACCAGCACGGGACTCGCATGGCCAGAGGGGAAATCTCCATTGCCTGCAAGGTGGGGAGGAGAGGGTCTCTCTTTGGGCCACCTCCATGCAGGATCTCTTCACAGCAGGAAGCTGGAAAAATCACCTGATCAGAGCGACCGGCCCACGGGGGCTGCCCGATCCCACGACAGGACAATCCACCCCTGATCTGGGATCCTACAGAGGAAAGTCAGGAGTTACTGGAAGATGCTCCCTCTATCTCTGATTTGTTATAATAAATCCTCTGTGCCAGGACTTACGTCCCAGCTTTCCAAGAGCCGGGACAGGCTGGGGCTTTCAAGACTTGGCTTATTCTTCCAGGGGAGGAAGATTTACACTTTACACAATTGTCTGCAAAATATCAGCAGCCGACCACTGATTGCTCCCGTTATATTCAGATTTGCTGTTTCTTCAATCAAAAGGAGCATTTTTAAGTGGCTGAAAATTCTCCTGAGTGAATGCAGCCAAGACCCAGATCTAATTCCTGATCTTACACAATTATAATATCAAGTAATCCTGAAAATCTCCCTGTCTGCACCTATGCACATAATTATTCCTACCTCAGATTCCCACTGATTTATCTGATGTGTTTAGCCTGCCTTATGTATCACTACAGCTGATATTCACAGGGAAATGATTATTTTAGGGTTTTTATATTGTAAGTGAATCCCAGCAGCCCTCATGGCAGATCTGTAACTTCCTTAGAAATCTCTCTGAGCTGTCACCTTCAGTAACTCTGCCGCTGGCTGCTGACTCTTCTCCTCTATCTCGGAGATCAGGAGCTTGATGGAGGAGCTTTGCTCTTCTAGCCGGGTCACATTTTCCCCGATTCTCTGCAGAATCTTCTTCTCTTCCTCCTCCAGGCTGGAGAGAAGGATTCGCTTCTCCTCAGTCAGAAACCGCTGCATCTCCTCAAAGTCAGACTCAACCCTCCGTCTCTTGATCTCTGTCTGGCTCTGCATGGAACAAAGAGATGGAAATCTCAGTAACACGGCCCTGGTTTAGGTGCACAGAGCTCTGGATGCAGCTCCTGCAATGAACAAGGAATCTCTGCTGTTCCCAGAGCCCTCCTGAGCTTTGTGTCACCCGAGGATCCACCACCAGAAACTGCGTCACAGCTCTCAGGAGTCAATCAAAAGCTACAAATATCAAATGCTTACATCAGAGGAAAGTTATCTCTCACTTCACACGTGGTTAAGGGGTAAATGTACATCCTGGAGTGCAACTGGTTAAATAGCATCAGGCCCAGGTATCCCTGGCCTCTAAGGGAGAGAGCGGAAATGATCCCCAATCTGCCTGTCCTCAGCTAATAAGCACCAGAAATACTCCCAGCCCCTCTGTAACAAGGCAGGATGGATCCTAGGATCCTCTGATTGATCTGGTTCAGGGCACTGAGGAGACACAGACACCCACCCTCAGCTCCTCAGCTTTCCTCTCCTCACTGGATTTAAGCTTCAGAAGATCTTCCAGCTCCTTTCTCACTCGCTCCAAGTGCATTTGGATTTTATTCTGTGAAAAATAAACATCTTTGGTTTTAGTTTCATTATTATATTTAAGCACAGAATTTCCACATACAGAGTACATGTGAGATAACATCGCCAGTTTAGATAATCTTTAAAAAGCAGACTGATTTATGAATATATTTCAAATACAGGTCAGTGCGCAGTAGCCAGGGCTGAAGTCTGGACAAGAGCTGTTACTGCTCACAAGTTTCCATCCTGGGCTAATTCATCCCCTTTTTGTGAGATTTTAGAGGTAAAAATGTCAGTAATGGGTGAAAAAGCAAAAGTCTGTGAGTAACTTCAAACATGCACTAAACATCCTGATTTCCAGGCACAAGATGTGTGATTCACTGTGATAATAAAGATACTGACACACACCTTGTATTCCTGCACAGCCTCCTGTATGGGGATCACGGTGTGAGATCTGTGACCCCGGGACACACTGTGATAATAAAGATACTGACACACACCTTGTATTCCTGCACAGCCTCCTGTATGGGGATCACAATGTGAGATCTGTGACCCCGGGACACACTGTGATAATAAAGATACTGACACACACCTTGTATTCCTGCACAGCCTCCTGTATGGGGGTCACAGTGTGAGATCTGTGACTCCGGGACACACTGTGATAATAAAGATACTGACACACACCTTGTATTCCTGCACAGCCTCCTGTATGGGGATCACAGTGTGAGATCTGTGACCCCGGGACACACTGTGATAATAAAGATACTGACACACACCTTGTATTCCTGCACAGCCTCCTGTATGGGGATCACAGTGTGAGATCTGTGACCCCGGGACACACTGTGATAATAAAGATACTGACACACACCTTGTATTCCTGCACAGCCTCCTGTATGGGGGTCACGGTGTGAGATCTGTGACCCCGGGACACACTGTGATAATAAAGATACTGACACACACCTTGTATTCCTGCACAGCCTCCTGTATGGGGATCACGGTGTGAGATCTGTGACCCCGGGACACACTGTGATAATAAAGATACTGACACACACCTTGTATTCCTGCACAGCCTCCTGTATGGGGATCACAGTGTGAGATCTGTGACCCCGGGACACACTGTGATAATAAAGATACTGACACACACCTTGTATTCCTGCACAGCCTCCTGTATGGGGATCACAGTGTGAGATCTGTGACCCCGGGACACACTGTGATAATAAAGATACTGACACACACCTTGTATTCCTGCACAGCCTCCTGTATGGGGATCACGGTGTGAGATCTGTGACCCCGGGACACACTGTGATAATAAAGATACTGACACACACCTTGTATTCCTGCACAGCCTCCTGTATGGGGATCACAGGTGTGAGATCTGTGACCCCGGGACACACTGTGATAATAAAGATACTGACACACACCTTGTATTCCTGCACAGCCTCCTGTATGGGGGATCACAGGTGTGAGATCTGTGACCCCGGGACACACTGTGATAATAAAGATACTGACACACACCTTGTATTCCTGCACATGCCTCCTGTATGGGGATCACGGTGTGAGATCTGTGACCCCGGGACACACTGTGATAATAAAGATACTGACACTCACCTTGTATTCCTGCACAGCCTCCTGTATGGGGATCACGGTGTGAGATCTGTGACCCCGGGACACACTGTGATAATAAAGATACTGACACACACCTTGTATTCCTGCACAGCCTCCTGTATGGGGATCACGGTGTGAGATCTGTGACCCCGGGACACACTGTGATAATAAAGATACTGACACACACCTTGTATTCCTGCACAGCCTCCTGTATGGGGATCACGGTGTGAGATCTGTGACCCCGGGACACACTGTGATAATAAAGATACTGACACACACCTTGTATTCCTGCACAGCCTCCTGTATGGGGATCACGGTGTGAGATCTGTGACCCCGGGACACACTGTGATAATAAAGATACTGACACACACCTTGTATTCCTGCACAGCCTCCTGTATGGGGATCACAGGTGTGAGATCTGTGACCCCGGGACACACTGTGATAATAAAGATACTGACACACACCTTGTATTCCTGCACAGCCTCCTGTATGGGGATCACAGGTGTGAGATCTGTGACCCCGGGACACACTGTGATAATAAAGATACTGACACACACCTTGTATTCCTGCACAGCCTCCTGTATGGGGATCACAGTGTGAGATCTGTGACCCCGGGACACACTGTGATAATAAAGATACTGACACACACCTTGTATTCCTGCACAGCCTCCTGTATGGGGATCACAGGTGTGAGATCTGTGACCCCGGGACACACTGTGATAATAAAGATACTGACACACACCTTGTATTCCTGCACAGCCTCCTGTATGGGGATCACAGTGTGAGATCTGTGACCCCGGGACACACTGTGATAATAAAGATACTGACACACACCTTGTATTCCTGCACAGCCTCCTGTATGGGGATCACAGTGTGAGATCTGTGACCCCGGGACACACTGTGATAATAAAGATACTGACACACACCTTGTATTCCTGCACAGCCTCCTGTATGGGGATCACAGTGTGAGATCTGTGACCCCGGGACACACTGTGATAATAAAGATACTGACACACACCTTGTATTCCTGCACAGCCTCCTGTATGGGGATCACAGGTGTGAGATCTGTGACCCCGGGACACACTGTGATAATAAAGATACTGACACACACCTTGTATTCCTGCACAGCCTCCTGTATGGGGATCACAGTGTGAGATCTGTGACCCCGGGACACACTGTGATAATAAAGATACTGACACACACCTTGTATTCCTGCACAGCCTCCTGTATGGGGATCACAGTGTGAGATCTGTGACCCCGGGACACACTGTGATAATAAAGATACTGACACACACCTTGTATTCCTGCACAGCCTCCTGTATGGGGATCACAGGTGTGAGATCTGTGACCCCGGGACACACTGTGATAATAAAGATACTGACACACACCTTGTATTCCTGCACAGCCTCCTGTATGGGGATCATGGTGTGAGATCTGTGACCCCGGGACACACTGTGATAATATAGATACTGACACACACTTTGTATTCCTGCACAGCGTCCTGTATGGGGATCACAGTGTGAGATCTGAGACCCCGGGACACACTGTGATAATAAAGATACTGACACACACCTTGTATTCCTGCACAGCCTCCTGTATGGGGATCACAGTGTGAGATCTGTGACCCCGGGACACACTGTGATAATAAAGATACTGACACACACCTTGTATTCCTGCACTGCCTCCTGTATGGGGATCACAGTGTGAGATCTGTGACCCCGGGACACACTGTGATAATAAAGATACTGACACACACCTTGTATTCCTGCACAGCCTCCTCTATGGGGATCACGGTGTGAGATTGGTGACCCCGGGAATCACTGTGATAATAAAGATACTGACACACACCTTGTATTCCTGCACAGCCTCCTGTATGGGGATCACGGTGTGAGATCTGTGACCCCGGGACACACTGTGATAATAAAGATACTGACACACACCTTGTATTCCTGCACAGCCTCCTGTATGGGGATCACGGTGTGAGATCTGTGACCCCGGGACACACTGTGATAATAAAGATACTGACACACACCTTGTATTCCTGCACAGCCTCCTGTATGGGGATCACAGGTGTGAGATCTGTGACCCCGGGACACACTGTGATAATAAAGATACTGACACACACCTTGTATTCCTGCACAGCCTCCTGTATGGGGATCACGGTGTGAGATCTGTGACCCCGGGACACACTGTGATAATAAAGATACTGACACACACCTTGTATTCCTGCACAGCCTCCTGTATGGGGATCACAGGTGTGAGATCTGTGACCCCGGGACACACTGTGATAATAAAGATACTGACACACACCTTGTATTCCTGTACAGCCTCCTGTATGGGGATCACAGTGTGAGATCTGTGACCCCGGGACACACTGTGATAATAAAGATACTGACACACACCTTGTATTCCTGCACAGCCTCCTGTATGGGGATCACAGTGTGAGATCTGTGACCCCGGGACACACTGTGATAATAAAGATACTGACACACACCTTGTATTCCTGCACAGCCTCCTGTATGGGGATCACGGTGTGAGATCTGTGACCCCGGGACACACTGTGATAATAAAGATACTGACACACACCTTGTATTCCTGCACATGCCTCCTGTATGGGGATCACAGGTGTGAGATCTGTGACCCCGGGACACACTGTGATAATAAAGATACTGACACTCACCTTGTATTCCTGCACAGCCTCCTGTATGGGGATCACGGTGTGAGATCTGTGACCCCGGGACACACTGTGATAATAAAGATACTGACACACACCTTGTATTCCTGCACAGCCTCCTGTATGGGGATCACAGGTGTGAGATCTGTGACCCCGGGACACACTGTGATAATAAAGATACTGACACTCACCTTGTATTCCTGCACAGCCTCCTGTATGGGGATCACAGGTGTGAGATCTGTGACCCCGGGACACACTGTGATAATAAAGATACTGACACACACCTTGTATTCCTGCACAGCCTCCTGTATGGGGATCAGGGTGTGAGATCTGTGACCCCGGGACACACTGTGATAATAAAGATACTGACACACACCTTGTATTCCTGCACAGCCTCCTGTATGGGGATCACGGTGTGAGATCTGTGACCCCGGGACACACTGTGATAATAAAGATACTGACACACACCTTGTATTCCTGCACAGCCTCCTGTATGGGGATCACAGTGTGAGATCTGTGACCCCGGGACACACTGTGATAATAAAGATACTGACACACACCTTGTATTCCTGCACAGCCTCCTGTATGGGGATCACAGTGTGAGATCTGTGACCCCGGGACACACTGTGATAATAAAGATACTGACACACACCTTGTATTCCTGCACAGCCTCCTGTATGGGGATCACAGGTGTGAGATCTGTGACCCCGGGACACACTGTGATAATAAAGATACTGACACACACCTTGTATTCCTGCACAGCCTCCTGTATGGGGATCACAGGTGTGAGATCTGTGACCCCGGGACACACTGTGATAATAAAGATACTGACACACACCTTGTATTCCTGCACAGCCTCCTGTATGGGGATCACAGTGTGAGATCTGTGACCCCGGGACACACTGTGATAATAAAGATACTGACACACACCTTGTATTCCTGCACAGCCTCCTGTATGGGGATCACAGTGTGAGATCTGTGACCCCGGGACACACTGTGATAATAAAGATACTGACACACACCTTGTATTCCTGCACAGCCTCCTGTATGGGGATCACGGTGTGAGATCTGTGACCCCGGGACACACTGTGATAATAAAGATACTGACACACACCTTGTATTCCTGCACAGCCTCCTGTATGGGGATCACAGTGTGAGATCTGTGACCCCGGGACACACTGTGATAATAAAGATACTGACACACACCTTGTATTCCTGCACAGCCTCCTGTATGGGGATCACGGTGTGAGATCTGTGACCCCGGGACACACTGTGATAATAAAGATACTGACACACACCTTGTATTCCTGCACAGCCTCCTGTATGGGGGTCACAGTGTGAGATCTGTGACCCCGGGACACACTGTGATAATAAAGATACTGACACACACCTTGTATTCCTGCACAGCCTCCTGTATGGGGATCACGGTGGGAGATCTGTGACCCCGGGACACACTGTGATAATAAAGATACTGACACACACCTTGTATTCCTGCACAGCCTCCTGTATGGGGATCACAGTGTGAGATCTGTGACCCCGGGACACACTGTGATAATAAAGATACTGACACACACCTTGTATTCCTGCACAGCCTCCTGTATGGGGATCACGGTGTGAGATCTGTGACCCCGGGACACACTGTGATAATAAAGATACTGACACACACCTTGTATTCCTGCACAGCCTCCTGTATGGGGATCACGGTGTGAGATCTGTGACCCCGGGACACACTGTGATAATAAAGATACTGACACACACCTTGTATTCCTGCACAGCCTCCTGTATGGGGATCACGGTGTGAGATCTGTGACCCCGGGACACACTGTGATAATAAAGATACTGACACACACCTTGTATTCCTGCACAGCCTCCTGTATGGGGATCACAGTGTGAGATCTGTGACCCCGGGACACACTGTGATAATAAAGATACTGACACTACACCTTGTATTCCTGCACATGCCTCCTGTATGGGGATCACAGTGTGAGATCTGTGACCCCGGGACACACTGTGATAATAAAGATACTGACACACACCTTGTATTCCTGCACAGCCTCCTGTATGGGGATCACAGTGTGAGATCTGTGACCCCGGGACACACTGTGATAATAAAGATACTGACACACACCTTGTATTCCTGCACAGCCTCCTGTATGGGGATCACGGTGTGAGATCTGTGACCCCGGGACACACTGTGATAATAAAGATACTGACACACACCTTGTATTCCTGCACAGCCTCCTGTATGGGGGTCACGGTGTGAGATCTGTGACCCCGGGACACACTGTGATAATAAAGATACTGACACACACCTTGTATTCCTGCACAGCCTCCTGTATGGGGATCACGGTGTGAGATCTGTGACCCCGGGACACACTGTGATAATAAAGATACTGACACACACCTTGTATTCCTGCACAGCCTCCTGTATGGGGATCACGGTGTGAGATCTGTGACCCCGGGACACACTGTGATAATAAAGATACTGACACTCACCTTGTATTCCTGCACAGCCTCCTGTATGGGGATCACAGTGTGAGATCTGTGACCCCGGGACACACTGTGATAATAAAGATACTGACACACACCTTGTATTCCTGCACAGCCTCCTGTATGGGGATCACGGTGTGAGATCTGTGGTCCCTGGGACTCTCTACAAATAACACAGATTGGTCTCTGATCCTCTTCACAGAACAGCTTCAGCTTCTCCTCGTGCTCCTCACACAGATTCTCCTCTTTCTGTCTCACTGAGCTCTCAGAAAGCTTTTTCGCTATTTCTGTCACATTTGCCAGCTTCCTGTTAGTCCTGAGGTTCCTCTGCTGGGAGGTTTCCCTGCACTGGGGACAGGGGAAGTTTGTGTCTCTCCCCTCCCAGGTCTGAGTGATACAGGAGCGGCAGAAGTTGTGTCCACAGTCTAAGGTCACCGGATCTGTAAAATAATCCAAACAGATGGGACAAGAAGCTTCATCTCGCAGACTCTCAGCAGGGTTTGCAGCAGCCATGGCTCTTGCAGGAAAGAAATGAAAGGTTTCGGTTTCAGTTTCCTGTGCTGACAGGAGATTTCCGTGAAATTCAGGGAGTGTCTCTCTGGGACAGGAGGTTTTCAGCTTTCTGCATGCAGCCCCATCTGGGAGACAGGGACGCCCACCCCATAGTGAAGAAAATCACCAAATCCACTGTGAAAAGTCTCTAAATTGAGTAAAATGTAGCTAAAACCACAGTGTGAACACTGAACGGGGAAGGAAAGATTTTTACAATAATTCTACATTCATAACCTTTGCAGTGAGAAAAATATATTCAGGGTCTCTCACCTGGTGCTGGAAGCTGAGTCTTTAGTGGTTGATGTAGAAGGAATTCATGGGGAGGGAGGTGGGAGAGGGATTCGTAGGGGTGGGAGGGGTCTCAGTTTAGTGGTGGAGGAATAAGGAACAGAAATATATTCAGGGTCTCTCACCTGGTGCTGGAAGCTGAGTCTTTAGTGGTTGATGTAGAAGGAATTCATGGGGAGGGAGGTGGGAGAGGGATACGTAGGGGTGAGAGGGGTCTCAGTTTAGTGGTGGAGGAATAAGGAACAGAAATATATTCAGGGTCTCTCACCTGGTGCTGGAAGCTGAGTCTTTAGTGGTTGATGTAGAAGGAATTCATGGGGAGGGAGGTGGGAGAGGGATACGTAGGGGTGAGAGGGGTCTCAGGTTAGTGGTGGAGGAATAAGGAACAGAAATATATTCAGGGTCTCTCACCTGGTGCTGGAAGCTGAGTCTTTAGTGGTTGATGTAGAAGGAATTCATGGGGAGGGAGGGGAGAGGGATACGTAGGGGTGAGAGGGGTCTCAGGTTAGTGGTGGAGGAATAAGGAACAGAAATATATTCAGGGTCTCTCACCTGGTGCTGGAAGCTGAGTCTTTAGTGGTTGATGTAGAAGGAATTCATGGGGAGGGAGGAGGGAGGGGGATACGTAGGGGTGAGAGGGGTCTCAGTTTAGTGGTGGAGGAATAAGGAACAGAAATATATTCAGGGTCTCTCACCTGGTGCTGGAAGCTGAGTCTTTAGTGGTTGATGTAGAAGGAATTCATGGGGAGGGAGGAGGGAGAGGGATACGTAGGGGTGAGAGGGGTCTCAGTTTAGTGGTGGAGGAATAAGGAACAGAAATATATTCAGGGTCTCTCACCTGGTGCTGGAAGCTGAGTCTTTAGTGGTTGATGTAGAAGGAATTCATGGGGAGGGAGGAGGGAGAGGGATACGTAGGGGTGAGAGGGGTCTCAGTTTAGTGGTGGAGGAATAAGGAACAGAAATATATTCAGGGTCTCTCACCTGGTGCTGGAAGCTGAGTCTTTAGTGGTTGATGTAGAAGGAATTCATGGGGAGGGAGGAGGGAGAGGGATACGTAGGGGTGAGAGGGGTCTCAGTTTAGTGGGGGAGGAATAAGGAACAGAAATATATTCAGGGTCTCTCACCTGGTGCTGGAAGCTGAGTCTTTAGTGGTTGATGTAGAAGGAATTCATGGGGAGGGAGGAGGGAGAGGGATACGTAGGGGTGAGAGGGGTCTCAGTTTAGTGGTGGAGGAATAAGGAACAGAAATATATTCAGGGTCTCTCACCTGGTGCTGGAAGCTGAGTCTTTAGTGGTTGATGTAGAAGGAATTCATGGGGAGGGAGGAGGGAGAGGGATACGTAGGGGTGAGAGGGGTCTCAGTTTAGTGGTGGAGGAATAAGGAACAGAAATATATTCAGGGTCTCTCACCTGGTGCTGGAAGCTGAGTCTTTAGTGGTTGATGTAGAAGGAATTCATGGGGAGGGAGGGAGGGAGGGGGATACGTAGGGGTGAGAGGGGCCTCAGGTTAGTGGGGAGGAATAAGGAACAGAAATATATTCAGGGTCTCTCACCTGGTGCTGGAAGCTGAGTCTTTAGTGGTTGATGTAGAAGGAATTCATGGGGAGGGAGGAGGGAGAGGGATATGTAGGGGTGGGAGGGGTCTCAGTATAGTGGTGGAGGAATAAGGATGAATGCCTCGGGGACGTCCTGATTACAGAGTGGGCATCATATAAACATTTTGTAACTGATTCTGTGCTGAGGGGATGAGGGTGGGGTAAACAAGAGACAAAAGGTAAAGGATGGAAAACGAGATTTTCACATTTCGGTCAGGGTGCATCATGGGTAATTGTAGTGCAATCTGCTGAACTAATTTTATAATCCGTTATTGTTTGATGAAGATGTAGAAAGATAAAATCTTCCCGTTTCCCGGATCCTTCTTGTTACCCCCTGGCAGTAACAATACCGGGAGGGGAGGACAGGACCCAGGCTGCCTGCTGTGATGATCGGGTGCTGGGGGCACAGCCAGATGCCAGATTTGCAGCTAAATTGTTGCATCGGGTTCACAAAGTCTCAGGAATTAGCAACAAAACTGTTAAATTGTCTACACGGCATGTGGGAGGGTCCTGGGCTCTCTGCCCTCCCCATCCTCCCAGTGACAGAGAGCCCGGGTCTGGGAGCAGTGACCTCTCCCCCTCCAGCTCCCTCTATGTGCATAACACAGGCCCCCTCCGCCCCGTCCAACCTCGGCTCTCCTGTTCCACTTGTTCTTTTCATCGCATCATTAGGCCGGCCGAGCTCCTGGTCTGGATGGTTTATTCTTTATTCCTATTTCTTTGGTCCTCGCACCTTCCCCAGAGCAGGCTAGGAACGTTTATAGTTTATTTAGGTTTCCTATACCGTTACATCAGTCCTAGTCCATCACAAGGGTGTACAGTTACAATAAGATACAATAATGTCTTAGATACTATTAATAACAGATTAATACCATAAAATATTGGTCGCATTAAATTACTCTAAAACAATAAAACATCATTACATTTTAGATAAATTAAAATATATGTCATAAAATCATAAACTAACAGAATTCAGTAAGCGCAGAGGATTACAGTGTAGAGCCTGCTGATTTATTTCTCAGGCCTCTGTATGTGCACATGTAAAAAGCCAGGTCTTTAAATCTGTTTTCAATTTCTTGATATCAGTTTGCAATCTTAGATTGGTTGGCAATGTGTCCAAAACTTTGGGCCTGCAATAGAAATCGTTCTGTCCCGAACCTCACTAACAGCTCGATACAGTAAAGTGCGACTGCAGATTCCCCGTCTATAACCTGCTGTGGGCGCACAATTCGGACGCGTAAGGCGATCCCGCGATACAGTCTTCAGTTTCACGCGTCCTTAGCGCTTCTTGAAACCGACGCGTAACCCTTTCCGCACCCAGCATTTATATGATATGTAAATGAACGGATTAGCTATTCTCTCCCGATACTGTGAAGCGCGCTCCGATTATCTCCTTTGTAACCCGCTATTTTGCCGCGTCCTTAACCTGTTAGTTTACCGCCTACCCTCTACCTGGCGTTAGTGTGGTGTTCGAACAGCTACGTACCGGACTGCACCATGGACGACCTGTTTGTTTTTGCTCTGGCACTAATTATCATTCGGTGGAGAAGGAGACAGAGATATGCTCGACTGAGAAACGCAGGAAATGCTCGGCAGATTGGAGAGGTGAACAGGGGGTGGCCGCAGCAAGGAGAACCCATCCGACCTGAGAACCCAGCTGCAAGACCGGAGGAGGTACGTGATCTGTTTTGTTTTGTTTAGCTGTAAGAACGGCGTCCATGCCGTCCATGCCTTCTGGTGCCTCTATTGACGCCGGGGGACGGGCGCCGGTAGATATAGGCGTCCGTAAAGGCGGACAAGAGAACGCGGTCGCCGGAACATGGGCGCCCGTAAAGGCGTAGACGTGAACGCCTTTACAGACGCTTATCGTCTACGGACGCTTATGTTCACGGGCGCACATCTCGCTGGGCGCCCATATTCCGGCGTCCGTAGAGGTGCCAGTAGACATAGGCGCCTGTGAACATGGCGTCCGTAGATGAGAAGCATCCGTAAAGGCCAGAGAGATGGGTGCCCAGAGAGATGGGCGCTAGAAGAAATGGACTTACATGGACGCCGTTCTTTACGGCATGGGTGGTTCCTCTACGGTCGCCTATACGGTTGTCCATATGTTGCTGATCCATGGCCATGCTTCTTTTTTTTTCAGTATATATTTAATGTGACAGATTTTGTGTCAGCTATTGAAACAATCTGGCTGTAGTTTGTTTATTTATTTATTTATTTAAAGGTTTTTTATATACCGCGGCACGTTACAAACATCACCTCGGTTTACAATGAACAATAATTTAGCAACAGGCTTTACAATCAATTTAGAAAGAACAAGCATATATCAAATGAAGTCAATGAACATAGCAATAAATCAACATATTGTACAATTGAAACCAGTCTAATCTCCTGGGAGAAACTATGTATAATTAGGTACAGGCAAATGCAGTTAGAGGAGACAGGATTGGGACGTATTAGGTGTGGGTAAGGAGTGTATGAAAGTACATTATGTTTTCAAATGATTTTACTCTGAACAGTGATGGCGGACTATCTGTCCATCTCTCCCTAGCCATCTGTTTTCATTATTTTTGTGCACCGCCATTCAAACTGAACACAAGTGATCCCTGTGGCAGATGTAAGCATTAATGCGTTGTTAAAGCATTTATATGTGTCCATTACTAATTTGAATTACGTATGTTTTATCATTGTCAGTTTTATCATCTGTTGTATCCTCTGCAGGCAGAGCGCCATGCCATCTGCATGCCAGCCCATCAACGGGCCATCCAGCGGCCGGGACGTTTCATTCGCACACGGACAACGCTTTTTGGCATGTGTGAGCGAGATGTTGTCCGAACCTACCGGCTGAGCTCACAGGCAATCTTGTCCCTGTATGAAGACCTGCGTGAGGACCTGGACCCCCAGACCAATCGACACCATGCTGTGCCCGGATTGAATAAACTTCTGTGTGCCTTAAATTATTTTGGTACCGTAAGTTTTCAAAACCCAGTGAGCTTAATTGCTGGTATGACACAGGCCTCCGTTTCACGGCACCTGTCACAGGTGTTGAAGGCCATGATGAAGCGGATGAGGGAGTACATTGTCTTTCCTACGGATCCAGCTGAACTGCAACAGATCCGCAGCGGCTTCATGGGTATTGCGGGTATGCCTAATGTGTTGGGCACTATCGACTGCACTCATATTGCGTTAAGACCCAGGTTGGATGAAGAGAGTGGGTTCTGGAATCGCAAGCACTTCCATTCCATGAATGTGCAAGCGGTTTGCGAAGCACGCCTTTGTATCCTACATGTTGTAGCACACTTTCCAGGGAGCTGCCATGACGCCTACATTCTCGCGCATTCATCTCTGGGTACCCAATTCCCTGAAGGAAAGTATGGTGAAGGTTGGCTACTTGGTAAGTGACAATTGCTACTTCCCGTGATTCTGTCTGTCATGTGTTCTGTTCTCCGGATCTAAAGGATGATCGCTATACAGTAATGTTTATTATGTTTACGGTGTTTGTGCTGCAAAGTTATTTTCAATGCATCCCGGATTTTTCATCCCATAGGTGATGGCGGCTATGGCTGTAAGCCTTGGTTGCTAACACCGCTCCAGTCCCCAGGCACAGCTGCCGAAAAACGCTACAATGAGGCTCATGGCAGCACCAGAAACGTGATTGAGCGCACTTTTGGAGTTATGAAGGGGCGTTTTCGATGTCTGGATCGCTCGGGGGGGGGGGGGGGGGGCCTGCAATACAGTGCCGAAAAGGTCATGAGCATAATTATTGCCTGCTGCATGCTACACAACATTTGTCTGAGATTCGGTGTGCATGCAGAGGTTGACGAAGACTTGCCACCCGATCTGCCCGTGGAGCTCGCAGTTGAAGCGGACAACACTGCACGGGGTCATGAAGTCCGACAAAGGATCATCAAAAGTTATTACTCTTGTAAGTTAAATGTCATACATTACATTTCATTACTGCTGTCATAGAACCACTCCTGTCTACAGTCCCCACGACGATATTGCGCTTTCATAGTAGTTCATAGCTGTGCTTTATTATAGATATTAATAGAGATGTGAAGCGGGCTTCGGACGATGGAAAATATCGTGGATATTTTCAAAATCGTCAGAAAGCTGAGGCCTCCCCCAAAAAGATAGGAAAACCCGATGATAAGGGGAGGGCGGGAAAATGCACACAAAAATAAACCAAAAACCCACCCCTACCCTTTCAATAGTAACCCCTTGGCTCCCCCGACTCTACTGAACCCCCCTCCCCCCCAAACCTCCGATGGGCCCAGTGCAGGAAATCGCTTCCGGTGCCATTGCTCAGCCCCTGTCGCATGGTCGGAGCACGTATACCCTGTCACATGGTAAGGGTAAGGGCATAAGTCCATCGGCACCATTCTGATTATTGGCAGCCGACGGCCTGGGAGTGGGAGGACGGCCCGGAGCAGGAGATCGCTCCCGGGACCCCCACTGGACCACCAGGTACCTGTCAGGAGGGTGGGGGAAGGTAAGGGGTTACTTTTAAAGGGTCTGGTTCCAATTTAAATCTCTAGATATTGATCATTTCTGTACCTGTATGTCCTATTCACTTTTGCCATTTCTTCTCATTTTCTTTCAGAATTCGAAATTGATCTCTTTGAAAATTTACTCCTCAGAACAGAAGACATTACCGGAAGATGACCCCTCCGTTAAACCATTTAACAACTCATATTGATTTCATCATATCCATATTTTGCAATCTTGAATATATTTGGTCAACCCATTCAAACCTAATACATTTTTTCCCTTTTATGGTCCTCCAGACCGTTTCCAGCCACTTAAATATGAACAGTAGCATATGGTTATTTATGCTTGAATAAATATCCCTTGATGTGTTACATGGATATTGTCAGCCCACATCTAGTTTTCTTTCTATGAATATCACAGCTTTTCCCTGCAATAAAATCTGTTTTTTAACGTTACATTCACATTTCGTGAAGTGCAGGTGTTACATAAATAATGTGTGGTGACCCATAGCATACTACTTTACCTGTCTTTTATGCTCTTTCCTGTGGAGTGCCCCCCCCCCTAGGATAACGGATTCCCCTCCTCCTCCCCCCCCCGGCCCTTCTCCACCCGTCTGCACCTTCATACCGGGCATAAGGGAATGGGGTGCCATAGACATCATGAACATGTTATGTACCACCCCCACCAACCGCTGTAACAATGAAGCTCTTATTCACACCTACTGCAAGATCTGTTCAATTGCCCTGCCCATCCTATGCCCCATGTGTGACCATATAAGAATTTGCCGGTTGTAATAAAAACATAAAAGTACGCTTACTCAAATTGAAAACAAAATATAACTTTTATTTAACGTTTTAGGAATGGTTGCCGGAGGGAGGTTTAGAGGCAAGTGCTTGGATTGTGCCATTCAGTGCCCCCATGCATTCTCTAAAGTCGGCTCTCAGCAAACCCAGTTCCTGGAGGATTTGCTCATGATGATGATCCTGGCGCGAGCTTATTCCTTCCAGTAATTGCTCGCTCACGACATCATCTGCAAAAAGTGGCACTTCCATGTCCGGTAACACTGGTGCAATTTCCTCCATCACTGGTGCTTCATCAAGTAGCTGGGATGGGTCCGGTTCTTCAAATGCCAGGGGGGGGGGGTCAAATCCTGGAGGTCTAGGACAACTTCCTGTGCTTCGTTGACAGGGACATCGTACAGATCCTGTGTATCCATGTCCCCTGTTGACATCTGTTGGCTGGGGGAGTCCGCGCTAGGCTGCAGAAAAATGGATTCCTGGTTGTGTTCGGATTCTCCGCTGTCACCTTCGCCATTGTCCATTGTTTCTGTGGCCAAAGATATAGAAAGAGGTCAACGTCATTCCATAATTGTGGAGAGTTCATCCGAATTTATACCAGTACCCATCTCTAACGAAACTGTTATAGTTTTGTCATGGAACAAGAATTCTTATGGCAGGGGAGACGTGACATATTTGCTATCAGACAATATTGCGACAAGTACAGTGACGGTAGGGCAATCAATGATGCACATTTTTATTACAGTAGGAAATTTTAAAAATGAAATGCAGTGATAACACATCGGTTGACCACTCATCAACCATACAGCTCACATCTGATTTAGCTAGATACATACCTGCACATGCTCCCGTGTCGCCACCATGCTGCGTCTGCACACCCACCACGACCTCCGCCCTCATGGTTCTGAGAACCATCTCCACCACTGGTGTCAGCACGATGCTGCACAGTGGCCCTCCACCAGTCCTCTTTGCAGAGGCATTGATTTTAGCGGCCTTCTCTTTCACCTCTTTCCTGGTGTCCCGCCACCGGTGCTGTACCTGCTTAACATCCCTTGGCATCACAGAAAGGGAGCTTACATCCTGGGCAATCTTCTCCCAAATCTTTTTTCTGCTGCTCCACGAAATCTTCGACTTGAAGAGAAGGTGAGGTTTTTCGCATACCGCACGGCACAATACTTCTTTCTCTTCATCCGTAAAGCGCGCGTTATGGGTTTGCTTTCGGGATGGCTGGCAGGCGCTTGAGTCTTCCTCTCACTGCTGCTCCATGGCATGGTCCTCTACCTCAGCCATAGTGCGCTTTCCCGGCATAGTTCAACCTGGACGGTAACAAAGAGCACGTGATTAATGGACAGCATGGAGGAGATTAAATCTGTTAAATATACTAGAACATATTGAGGCCCCTGTATAGCCTCGATGAAGAGCCATTCCACTAATGGTTGCCGGTCTCTGTGATAGACCTCCAGCCATGAAATGCTATGTTTTCAGGGCCTAAGTGTCTGAATCGGAGAAAATAACAAGGTGAACCTCAAAAACTTTAAGAATGCAAAGAAGAGGGCGACATAAACTGTTACGCTCGGGCTGTGTTCTGGTGTTGTGAACGCCACCTTCTGGAGTGACTCCAGGTAGAGAGAGATAGGGATGGCTGGAAAGTCTCTGATGATGGTGACAGTAGAGTAAGGCTGGAAGCAGTGTCAAAGTCCAGGCTGGGTCAGGGCAGGTGGCAGGCCACAGTGTCAAGAGTCCAGGCTGGGTCAAGGTACCTAGTAGTAAGGCAGAAAGCCCGAAGGCCACACACACAGCAGGGTAGAAGGCCCGAAGGCCACACACAGCACAAGGCAAGGCAGGGTAGAAGGCCCGAAGGCCACACACACAGCAGGGTAGAAGGCCCGAAGGCCACACACAGCGCAAGGCAAGGCAAAGCAGGGTAGAAGGCCCGAAGGCCACACACAGCGCAAAGCAAGGCAAAGCAGGGTAGAAGGCCCGAAGGCCACACACAGCACAAGGCAAGGCAAAGCAGGGTAGAAGGCCCGAAGGCCACACACAGCGCAAAGCAAGGCAAAGCAGGGTAGAAGGCCCGAAGGCCTCACATAGCGCAAGGCAAGGCAAAGCAGGATAAAAGGCCCGAAGGCCACACACAGCGCAAAGCAAGGCAAAGCAGGGTAGAAGGCCCGAAGGCCTCACATAGCGCAAGGCAAGGCAAAGCAGGATAAAAGGCCCGAAGGCCACACACAGCGCAAGGCAAGGCAAAGCAGGGTAGAAGGCCCGAAGGCCACACACAGCGCAAGGCAAGGCAAAGTAGAAGGGTTAAATATAGGGACTGCAAGTGAGAAACATCAGAGACAGACTGAATGCAAAGAACAGGGAAACTATAGGCTACAGGGCACAATGGATAGCTTACAGCCAAGAGTCAAAATGGAAACATCAACACCGTTAGAAATGCAAAGAAGAGGGAAACATAACAAGGCAAAGAAGACAACGAAAAACAGCCTTCCGACCATGGATTCCGATCCGCACATAAAAGAGTTGCAAAGTCACACGGTTCACCACAAGGGAAGCCCAGTATATGCCAGAAAAAAAAAGCGTGCTTTGCAATGCTTACCTGCTGAGGCCTTGACGATATCCGACGAAACAGTTGTACACGGTGTATCCTTGTCCAAACGAAGTGAAAAGGGACTTTTTCATTCAAGGGAAGCGAGCTATATACATGCCCATGGTAGGATTATGATGCTGTGCTGGCCAATTGGAAACTAAAGTTACAAAACCAATACGAAACTCCAGTTTGAAAACCAATAGGAAACTCCAGTTTTGACCAATCGGAAACTCCAGTTTCAAAATCATCAGGAAACTCCAGTTTTGACCAACAGGAAACTCCAGTTATAGAAAGGCGGCAAAAATGGCTGGAACGTCCATGTCTAGGCTTGAGCGCTTGTTGTGTTCCACTTTTGCAAAATGGCGAACCGAAGGCACGCTTAAGTGTAGGCTTGAGCGCCTCTTGTGTTCCGCCTTTGCAAAATGGTGAACTGAAAACACAGCTTAAGTCTAGGCTTGAGCGCCCGTTGTGTTCCGCCGTTGCAAAATGGCGAACCGAAGGCACGCATAAGTGTAGGCTTGAGCACCGGTTGTGTTCCGCCGTTATAAAATGGCGAACCGAAAACACAACTTAAGTCTAGGCTTGAGCACCTGTTGTGTTCTGCCGTTGCAAAATGGTGAACTGAAAACACAGCTTAAGTCTAGGCTTGAGCGCCCGTTGTGCTCCGCCGTTGCAAAATGGCGAACCGAAGGCAAGCTTAAGTCTAGGCTTGAGCGCCCGTTGTGTTCCGTCGTTGCAAAATGGCGAACCAAAAACACAGCTTAAGTCTAGGCTTGAACGCCCGTTGTGTTCTGCTGTTGCAAAATGGCGAACCGAAGGCACGCTTAAGTCTAGGCTTGAGAGCCCGTTGTGTTCCGCCGTTGCAAAATGGCGAACCGAAAACACAGCTTAAGTCTAGGTTTGAGCGCCCGTTGTGTTCTGCTGTTGCAAAATGGCGAACCGAAGGCACGCTTAAGTCTAGGCTTGAGCGCCCGTTGTGTTCTGCTGTTGCAAAATGGCGAACCGAAGGCACGCTTAAGTCTAGGCTTGAGCGCCTGTTGTGTTCCGCCGTTGTAAAATGGCGAACCGAAAACACAGCTTAAGTCTAGGCTTGAGCGCCTGTTGTGTTCCGCCGTTGCAAAATGGCGAACCGAAGGCACGCTTAAGTCTAGGCTTGAGCGCCTGTTGTGTTCTGCCATTGCAAAATGGCGAAAACACAGCTTAAGTCTAGGCTTGAGCACCTGTTGTGTTTGGCCGTAGGAACATGGCGGAGGAAAGGGGCCGGAAGCAGGTTGCACGGCGCTTGCACGTGCAATGACACTTCCGGGCGGCCATTTTCTAATCGCTACCGAAAATGCCAAGAAGAAGATCACAAAATTTTACAGATGGGGATTTGAGGCTGCTGGCCCAGCTGGTGGCAGCAGACAAGCGCCACCTATACTTCCGCCCTGGGCGCCCGCGGGACCAGGAGAGGGCCGACGAGGCCTGGCGGGCGCTCAGGGCGCAATACAACGCCCAAGCGGAGTATCCGAGGGAGGTACGTTTATAGGCCTCTAGGTTATTTTGTAATGGGCATGGAAAAGTACAAGTACTCCCACCCTCATTAATCTCCATTGGCTTCCCATTCACTCACGAATTATTTACAAGACCCTTACCCTCATCCACAAAAGTATTGCTAACGAACATTACAACTGGCTAATCCCACCTTTCCTCCCTCGTACCTCCACAAGACCCACCCGCTCCTCTCTCCGTGGAACCCTTATTCCCCCTTCCATAAATTCCACAAGACTCATCTCCACCACCAATAGGACCCTCTCTCTCGCAGGCCCTTCCCTTTGGAACTCCATGCCTCCTGACCTACGTACCGAAACCTCCACGCCCGCTTTCAAAAAGAAACTCAAAACCTGGCTCTTCCTCCAAGCATACCCCCAATCATCTTCATCCCTTACTAACACCCTAACCCGACCACCACCTCTCACCAACACTCCCCCTCAGGACCTACACCCGACACCCACCCCCTCCAAGGAACTTCAAACCTAAAATAAAAATTAAAAAAAAAAACAAAACACTTTGTATATAACCTATGTACATATTAATTTTTCCTCGAACCCCTGTACATATCTTCTCCCTATGTTTTCCATTTTCACCCCTCCCCCCTCCTTTTGTCTCGTATATCCCTATCCTCCCTCCCCTACTTATTTATCTAGTTAATTGCTATGTTACTGCATTTATGTTACAAACTGTTCCCTGTAAAGGCTTTGCCTATATATTATTGGTTATAAGTTATCTGTAAACCGGCACGATGTGCAAACGGTTGTCGGTATATAAAACCAAATAAATAAATAAATAAAAAGTTAAACATCTTTGATGTGTTTGTTTAGCATTGTTGTATCTGACGGTGGGAAACTGAGGCTTGTCTTGACTTGTAAGAACAATTTTATTTGGGTGTTCGCTTTGTAGAGCTGTGCGCCACAGCAGGAAACATGGGACTTGACTTGACTTTTTTGAAGTATTTGGGCACTAGATTTCTATTGGGATGCGGATGACAAATGTAAAAATGACACTTCACTTGTTAGGCTGGTTGGGTTAGAATTTAGTTCCACCTCTCAATTTGTAGTTCAACTTCCCTTTCCTTTTGCTATTGTATAACCCACAGATAGAGGCATTGAAGAAGCGGGCGCGCAGGATCCGGAAGGAGGAGCCGGAGTACCTGAGGGCCATGCGGGCCCACCGAAGAGAGGACGGTAGGTGCAGTAAATAGATTTAAAGGCCGAGCTGAAAGTGATAAAAATATTTACTATTGTACTATTCTCGATCTTTGCATGCGCAGCTGCGAAAACTTTAATGTTTGTGTTTTCAGAGAGCAGCACAGATGATGGCGGGGAGGAGGAAGAACAAGCTCCGCTGGAACCACGCCATGGTGAGCCTTGAATAGCATTGGCATACTTTGTGCATTTGTCACGCCAATGACATTTGCATGTGTAGATGTGTGAAATGGAATCCA
This sequence comes from Rhinatrema bivittatum, assembly GCF_901001135.1. NCBI lineage: Eukaryota > Metazoa > Chordata > Amphibia > Gymnophiona > Rhinatrematidae > Rhinatrema > Rhinatrema bivittatum. The sequence continues at coordinate 20,419 of NW_021821165.1, read as the reverse complement.
GTAATGTTCCTGTTAAAAATGGAGCTCGGCTCTGTTTCTTGTTGTGCATGAATTCATGTAGGACGGGATTAAGGCCTTTATTTTTCTCTTTTCAGATACTTCGGAGGAAGAGATGGGGCCCCTGCCCATTATCCCCCCCCCCCCCCAAATGGCTCCTGCTCCCCCAGCTAACCCGCCCACCCCCATTTGGAGCGCCTGTCCGTCATTTTGCCCGTCCCCGTCTATATCCCCCCGCCCCCTACCCCGCCAGATTTTCCGCCCCAACTCTCTCCCGACCCGCCCGCCCCGCCTGCCATGGGAGATGAGGAGGACAGCGTCATTGACTTTGTTGGCCCTGCCTCTCCGGGGCTGTCCAGGGCTGGAGATCGGCCAGAGGGCAGCATTGAGGGCCGTTTGGACTCAATGCTGTACCTCCTGGTGCAGATCTCCAGCACCATGGACTCACTGGAGGGGATGTCAGCGCGGGCGGTGACGCTCCTGTACGACCTGCGTCAGGGCCAGCGGGAGGTGGTTGAGCTCCGGGTCACTGCTGGTCTTGGCGCGGGCTCCTGCAGGAGCGCCACTGCCTGGGGACCGTCAATGACAGCGCTCCTCCTCCTCCCCCATGGCATGCTTTGTCCCCTTATTTTCCTAGCACCCAACCCCCCCTTTGGGCCCCCCCCCATGTAATTACATTTCTGTAAATAGATTTTTGGTTAATTGTATTGAAAAAATATATTTTTGAAGCAAAAAAAAAATTTGTTCGTTTCCTTATATTGGGGAAACTAAACCAAAACAGAATAGGAGCACATGGAATACCACGGTACAACTGATCGGACTGGCAGAGGTCGGGCTCATACACCTGTGCATGGGACTGGGATTGTCACAGCAGCGTGAGACACAGCTAGATATGTTACAGCTCAGGTGGGGTGCATACATACACCTGTGCATGGGACTGGGATTGTCACAGCAGCGTGAGACACAGCTAGATATGTTACAGCTCAGGTGGGGTGCATACATACACCTGTGCATGGGACAGGGATTGTCACAGCAGGGTGAGACACAGCTAGATATGTTACAGCTCAGGTGGGGTGCATACATACACCTGTGCATGGGACAGGGATTGTCACAGCAGCGTGAGACACAGCTAGATATGTTACAGCTCAGGTGGGGTGCATACATACACCTGTGCATGGGACTGGGATTGTCACAGCAGCGTGAGACACAGCTAGATATGTTACAGCTCAGGTGGGGTGCATACATACACCTGTGCATGGGACAGGGATTGTCACAGCAGGGTGAGACACAGCTAGATATGTTACAGCTCAGGTGGGGTGCATACATACACCTGTGCATGGGACTGGGATTGTCACAGCAGCGTGAGACACAGCTAGATATGTTACAGCTCAGGTGGGGTGCATACATACACCTGTGCATGGGACTGGGATTGTCACAGCAGCGTGAGACACAGCTAGATATGTTACAGCTCAGGTGGGGTGCATACATACACCTGTGCATGGGACAGGGATTGTCACAGCAGGGTGAGACACAGCTAGATATGTTACAGCTCAGGTGGGGTGCATACATACACCTGTGCATGGGACAGGGATTGTCACAGCAGCGTGAGACACAGCTAGATATGTTACAGCTCAGGTGGGGTGCATACATACACCTGTGCATGGGACTGGGATTGTCACAGCAGGGTGAGACACAGCTAGATATGTTACAGCTCAGGTGGGGTGCATACATACACCTGTGCATGGGACTGGGATTGTCACAGCAGGGTGAGACACAGCTAGATATGTTACAGCTCAGGTGGGGTGCATACATACACCTGTGCATGGGACAGGGATTGTCACAGCAGCGTGAGACACAGCTAGATATGTTACAGCTCAGGTGGGGTGCATACATACACCTGTGCATGGGACTGGGATTGTCACAGCAGGGTGAGACACAGCTAGATATGTTACAGCTCAGGTGGGGTGCATACATACACCTGTGCATGGGACTGGGATTGTCACAGCAGCGTGAGACACAGCTAGATATGTTACAGCTCAGGTGGGGTGCATACATACACCTGTGCATGGGACTGGGATTGTCACAGCAGGGTGAGACACAGCTAGATATGTTACAGCTCAGGTGGGGTGCATACATACACCTGTGCATGGGACAGGGATTGTCACAGCAGCGTGAGACACAGCTAGATATGTTACAGCTCAGGTGGGGTGCATACATACACCTGTGCATGGGACAGGGATTGTCACAGCAGCGTGAGACACAGCTAGATATGTTACAGCTCAGGTGGGGTGCATACATACACCTGTGCATGGGACAGGGATTGTCACAGCAGCGTGAGACACAGCTAGATATGTTACAGCTCAGGTGGGGTGCATACATACACCTGTGCATGGGACAGGGATTGTCACAGCAGCGTGAGACACAGCTAGATATGTTACAGCTCAGGTGGGGTGCATACATACACCTGTGCATGGGACTGGGATTGTCACAGCAGGGTGAGACACAGCTAGATATGTTACAGCTCAGGTGGGGTGCATACATACACCTGTGCATGGGACAGGGATTGTCACAGCAGCGTGAGACACAGCTAGATATGTTACAGCTCAGGTGGGGTGCATACATACACCTGTGCATGGGACAGGGATTGTCACAGCAGCGTGAGACACAGCTAGATATGTTACAGCTCAGGTGGGGTGCATACATACACCTGTGCATGGGACTGGGATTGTCACAGCAGGGTGAGACACAGCTAGATATGTTACAGCTCAGGTGGGGTGCATACATACACCTGTGCATGGGACTGGGATTGTCACAGCAGCGTGAGACACAGCTAGATATGTTACAGCTCAGGTGGGGTGCATACATACACCTGTGCATGGGACAGGGATTGTCACAGCAGCGTGAGACACAGCTAGATATGTTACAGCTCAGGTGGGGTGCATACATACACCTGTGCATGGGACAGGGATTGTCACAGCAGCGTGAGACACAGCTAGATATGTTACAGCTCAGGTGGGGTGCATACATACACCTGTGCATGGGACTGGGATTGTCACAGCAGGGTGAGACACAGCTAGATATGTTACAGCTCAGGTGGGGTGCATACATACACCTGTGCATGGGACAGGGATTGTCACAGCAGCGTGAGACACAGCTAGATATGTTACAGCTCAGGTGGGGTGCATACATACACCTGTGCATGGGACAGGGATTGTCACAGCAGCGTGAGACACAGCTAGATATGTTACAGCTCAGGTGGGGTGCATACATACACCTGTGCATGGGACTGGGATTGTCACAGCAGGGTGAGACACAGCTAGATATGTTACAGCTCAGGTGGGGTGCATACATACACCTGTGCATGGGACTGGGATTGTCACAGCAGCGTGAGACACAGCTAGATATGTTACAGCTCAGGTGGGGTGCATACATACACCTGTGCATGGGACAGGGATTGTCACAGCAGCGTGAGACACAGCTAGATATGTTACAGCTCAGGTGGGGTGCATACACACACCTGTGCATGGGACAGGGATTGTCACAGCAGCGTGAGACACAGCTAGATATGTTACAGCTCAGGTGGGGTGCATACATACACCTGTGCATGGGACAGGGATTGTCACAGCAGGGTGAGACACAGCTAGATATGTTACAGCTCAGGTGGGGTGCATACATACACCTGTGCATGGGACAGGGATTGTCACAGCAGGGTGAGACACAGCTAGATATGTTACAGCTCAGGTGGGGTGCATACATACACCTGTGCATGGGACAGGGATTGTCACAGCAGGGTGAGACACAGCTAGATATGTTACAGCTCAGGTGGGGTGCATACATACACCCGTGCATGGGACAGGGATTGTCACAGCAGCGTGAGACACAGCTAGATATGTTACAGCTCAGGTGGGGTGCATACATACACCTGTGCATGGAACAGGGATTGTCACAGCAGGGGTGAGACACAGCTAGATATGTTACTGTTATGCTTGGGCTCCGGTCAGGAGTAGAGAACACCACCCAGCAGGGTGGCTCCAGGTGGAGAGAGACAGGAAGCTAGAAACAGAGTCTGATTCCAGGCTGGGTCAGGGCAGGCAGCAAGTAGCAGTGTCTGGGTTCAGACTGGGTCAGGGCAGGCGGCAAGTAGCAGTGTCTAAGTTCAGACTGGGTCAGGGCAGGCAGCAAGTAGCAGTGTCTAGGTTCAGACTGGGTCAGGGTGTAACCGTCTCTTTTTAGTCAGTAAGGAGGTCCAGACAACTGATCCGTAAAGATAGACTTTTATTGCCAGCAAGATGCAGCTAAGACAAAGGCTCAGTACAACTGCATGCCCCTCCCCTCCAGGAGCAGACTCTTATGCACTTTACAGTTCTTATCTTTTACACATGCGTTCTAAGCATTGCTGAGCGAGCATATTCCGGCTGAAGGGGCTACTGACCCCCTCCCTAGACACCCTGGAACTTTCGTGAAACTTCTCCCATGTTCTGCAGGAGAGGCTGCTGGGACTTGCAGTTCTGGAAAGGAATTTGCGAGTCTGCAGTAATACAGCCCATCACATAATACATCCATTGTTCTAATCTAGGTTACAGCAGTGAAAGCTTATCAGAGAATAAGAACAGCGAAGCCAAAAAAATGAAAATGTGCAATGTGCTGACAGAAAGTTTCTCAATGTCCTAATTACAGCTGTATTGCAGACTGTAAGTAAACCCGTCATGAAGCAGGGAATTCTGGTACATGAAGTCCTTTGTCAGGTTGAAGCGTTCAGACCCCTTCATTCCCCCCTTTGATACTTATCATTCTTTATGAAAAGTATCACACCATCACAACGCAACTGTGGAGCTGAAAGAAACAGAAACAAGGAAAATTAGCAATTTGAGTTCTCAGGGGGCCCTAATTTCCCAAACAGTCCGATGGTTTCTTCACGGGTTTGAGACGGATGGGCCCTAATGGCTCCACCCCCCTTTGTAGCCCGAACTTGTCATGTATGGGAAGATGGCCCAGGATAAAACATGAGGATGGTTAAACAGGTTCTATAGGCTCAGAGGAATACATGTACAGTGACAGAAGCTGCGTGGCGGTTTTGCGTTCAGCAATGTCCTTCATCACCTGACGAAGGCGGTTTGAGCAAGAAAGGAATAATTCAGGGTCCTAAAAGACAAAACAGAATTAAACTGGCTGGGATAACAAACAAGCTCTTAAATCCACCGATCATGGAAAACCAACCACGGAATCCATTGGTCCAGTCCCAAGCACTATTCCACTGCTGGACAGGGACGTGTGCCATCTTGACCATGCGATCAGTGATGTCTTGGATAACCTTGTTTTGGTCATCTACCTGTAAACAACAATTGGAGAGGTTAAATGTTCCACAAACCCTCCTTCCTGGGCCAGAGGATAATCTAAAACCAATCTATTCTGGTACACTGCAGTCATAATTTTGGTATTTTGTTTTGCCCAGAGTTTAAGAGCGAAAGCAGTCGTTGGTGATGAGCTCCAGGACTGCCTGAAGCCTGATGATTCGATGCAATTAATACTGCTTGGAAGGGTTCCCGAGTTGCCCCTTTTTGCTGCTTCACCTGCTCTCTGATTTCCTTGACAATAGGGTTTGATTTCCTGGTGTGTGCTTTGCAATGCATTACAGCCACCTTGCGAGGTAGCCAAACTGCGTCTAGTAATTCACGTACTTCTGATGCATTGTTCAATTGTTTTCCCTCTATAATGCTCCATGCACTTGGATTGTAAGGAAGGCATATTTAGAGTCTGTATAGATATTTACAGTTTTCCTTCTGCCAACTGCAGAGCTCGAGTAAGGGCAATTAGTTCAGCTTTTTGTGCAGACGTTCCTGGGGGAAGAGGTTGAGCCTCAATGATTTCATCTTCGGATACAACAGCATATCCAGCAGAACGTATCTCATGAATGATTTGGCTGCTCCCATCAGTGAATAAAGTCCAAGCTCCTTGCCAGGGTTGATCCCTCAGGTCTGGTCTACTGGAATGTATTGTAGTCATGACTTCTTCACAATCATGGGCAACTGGTTCAGGTGCCGGCATAAGAGTGGCCGGGTTCAAGTTTTTGCTGTCCTGTATTTGAATTTCAGGTGTTTCACACAGTAAGGCTTAATACTTGACGAGACGTGAATTAGTCATTCATTTTGGTCCATGGGTCTCTAGCAGTCCTTGAATGGTGTGGGGAGTTGTTACGTTCAGAGTTTGACCAAAAGTTAATTTGACTGCTTCTGGAATTAGTAAGCATGCAGCCGCAATGCTTCGAAGGCAACCAGGCCATCCTTTTGCAACATTGTCCATTCCTTTTGAGAGATATGCAACAGGTCGCTCCCATGAGCCTAGAGTTTGAGTCAATACCCCTATGGCCATGCCTTTTTTCTTGTCGACGAATAGATGGAATGGTTTCATCACATCTGGCAATCCTAAGGCAGGTGGTTCAATTAAGGCTTCTTTTAGTTGACGTAAGCTTGCCAGTTCGTTTCCTTCCCATTGGAAGGGTTGAGATTCTGCCTCTTTACCCCGCAGCTTGTCGTACAGGGGTTGGGCAATAACTGCATAGTTAGCAATCCACAGCCTACAGTATCCTGCAGCTCCAAGGAACGCCCGGAGCTCTTTCTTGCAAGTGGGTACAGGTTGATCTCTTATAGAACTGGTGCGAGAAATCCCCAGACATCGGGTTCCTCCACGTATTTGGAAGCCTAAATACTCTACTTCCAATTCACAGATTTGCGCTTTCTTTTTACTTGCACGATACCCTTTTGAGTACAACGTCTTTAGCAGCTGAAGAGTGGATACCGCACATTCGAGGTACGTCTCTCGAAACAACAGAAGGTCATCCACGTATTGTATGACTGGCCCATACTTTACTTGATACATCTTTAAGTCTTTTGCCAGTTGCTCACCGAACAGCGTAGGTGAGTGCCTAAACCCTTGAGGCAACCGAGTCCATGTGTACTGCTGCTTTACTCCAGTATCTGCATCTTCCCATGTGAAAGCAAAAATCTTTTGACATTCCTCCGCCACCGGGACGGAGAAGAAGGCATCTTTGAGATCAATGACATTGTACCACTTTGATGCAGGAGAGACTTGAGCCAAGATTGAATATGAATTTGGCACGAGGGCTACTAGATCTTCTACTTGACTATTCACTTTCCTTAAGTCTTGTACTGGTCGATAGTCATTAGATCCAGGCTTCTTTACTGGCAACAAAGGGGTGTTCCAAGCAGATCGGATTCGCCGAAGAATGCCCAAATCATACAGTCTTTGCAGGTGTATCTGGATTCCTTGTCTGGCCATATATGGAATGGGGTATTGAGGTTGATTAATCACCTGTGCATTCTGTTTCATCTCTATCCATATGGGGGTAGCGTCGATAGCTATCCCTCCCGGGTTCTGTTCGAACCATACTTGGGGTACACTATCCATCAGTTGTCTTCGTTTTTGTTGAGGGGGGTGTTGTTTTCATATCGATGTTCGATGGTTCGTTCGACTATGGGAAGATGTAGTCTCCATTCTTCTTGGAGGGGACAGATGAGTATCACTGGATGGTCCCCGAAGGAGGCTTTAACTTCCCCTGTTGGTTGAAATCTCAATGTGGTCTGAGGCTTACACAGCAGGTTCCATCCGATAAGGGATACCATGGTCCCGCCTACTTGTATACTTCATTCTTTCTGCAGAGGGGCAGTGAGTACCTGACCTGAGGCGCCCACTATAGAAACAGTCTCTTTCGTCGGGGGGGCCGATTGGTGCAGTCATGACAGATCGTTGGCCTCTGAGTCCAACAGGCCCCTGATTTTTGTTGTGTTACCTCGTGGATCTCCACCAGAGGGTCAGTGGGGATTCTTCCCTCCCGGTCTCTTCAGGCTGTATGCTCCTTGTCGCCTCCCCCGCCATCTGCCAGTGGGGGTTGTCTGATCTTCTTCCTCCTCGGCCCCTTTGTGTCGGTGCAGGTCCATTTTTGTCGTTAGTATTCACTGCAGGGCTCCCGTATTTCTTTTGCCATTCTTCACAGTCTCTCTTCCAATGGCCTTCATTTTTGCAGTACGCACACTGATTCTTTCCCAAAGGGGGGGTCTTGTTCCCCCTCCTCTTCGCGGTCTGCCATTGTCTTGGCTCCTTCCCGTCCGCGTGTCCTCGAGAGCGGCGGCTAACAGTCACTTTCTCCTTCATGTCTCTACTTGCTTCTCTCTTTTCTCTTCCACTTCTCTATTTCCACATACTTGGTCTGCTATAGCTTTTAACTGGCTGAGGCTCATGCCCTCAAAGCCTTCGGCCTTCTGCAGCTTCTTTCGGATGTCGGGTCTCTATTATTAAGTTCCTGGTTGCAGGGACGGGCCCTTTTCTTCTCTTCCTGATCCCTGTTCCCATACATCTCAAAATACGATGAAAAGATCACAGTCCATCTGGAAATTGAATAGGTGACCTGCGCCTGGAGGCAAATCAATTCTGACGAGGCTGAGAAGCTGCAAAACATTGCTTCCTTCATACTTGTAAGTTTGGCATTGGGTTAATTCAATGAAGTCAACCTGGATCAGCAGGCAAGGATCCAGGGGAGGCGCTTTAGGTGTGCAGGAGTGATGATCAAACCCTTGGAAGCCTTGTATCAATTACATTGCAAACACTAAGAACATATGGTAATAGCCAGAGCCCAGCCCCCACCAGTGGTCAAAGAACATAATTGCAATATATATATATATATATATGTGTGTGTGTGTGTGTGGGCCACTACTTTATCATTTGGGCCGACTCATATTTGCTCTTGTTCCTAATCTTGCATAGTGGCCCCTTCTCTTGCCCACAACTTCCAATAATCCTTATCTTGCGCCTGCCACTGAATCAAAATTTTTAATATTAAGTCTTTGTTTTCTCCGTTTTTGTTTTTTTTTTTACAAACGGCATCCTGTAATTCTCACAGTCAGCGCTGCACATGCTTGGCTGTCTTATCTTGCCAGTTCCTTAAAACAGGGAGTAGCTCTGCATATTTAACTACTGCTAGCCAAAGAAGCAACAAGAAAAACTTTAACAAAGAACCCATTCTTAATCATTTCTCTAAATTTCCCAGAGACAGCTTCAAAATAAACTGCGTCAGCAAAAGAGAGTTCATACTTTATCATGCGTTCCAATGTAACTTTTAAATAACAGATAATATATATGAGACAAGCATTGAAACGCACAGCCATGTTGAATGCACTACGCACTGGCTCAACGTCTTTTTTTTTTTTTTTTTTCCTCTGGCTCGATTCCCTCCTCTCTCCTGTAATTATCTCTGCCGTTAACCCTTAACTGCCATCAAGTTCTAAACTTCAACACCAGTAAATGCATTCTCCAGCAATCAAATCAGTATTTTAACTTAACACTGTACATTAATTTGTTGTATAGTAGTCTTGTGCAGCATCTGTAAACCAAAATCTCTTCTTATTAGGGTTTAAAACAATTAAAAACAAAAAATCCTTGGTACATGTGCTTGCAATTCACAGATAGCAGTTACATACATTACAATCCTTAATTAATAATGGGGACTTCCAGTTCCCCATTTTGTGCGCCTGAGCCACCATTACGAGGGCGGCTCCCTCCACTAACTTCTTCGCCCACGACGGAGGATTTTCAATAACTGCAATCCAAGCAGTTATGTACGGTATATCTTCAGGGCAACCCGGATTCCCTTCTCGTATAACTATATTCTGGACCCTCGTGGCCGTTTGGAAATCGAAAGTTCCTACCGGAGGCCAATTTACACACAAACTGGGCCACCTATGGGTGCATCGCTGAATCATTCCGGGTTTAGTACATTTATGCCTATCGAACACTTCCCTATAGTGCTCCGTCATGGCTTTTAATGGAGTAGAACCGCCCCCTCCCATCAGGATAGAATTCACAGACAGAGGAGGGAAGGGAAGACGGATAGGTAAGGGGTCCGTATCCGTCAGACACAAAAGGGTCACAATCGCCCCGACTAGGATGCGGTCAGCCCGGCCTAGAACTGCGAGGCCATTCACTCTCTTTCACACAACAAGAAACCTATTCCCACTATCGTATGCGTTACTTCTTTTTCCTCTTTTTATGCGCGTGGCTTTCGGAATGCAATTCCTACCAAACCACCGCTTGGGGTGTGATCAAAGCCCCCTCGGTCCCCTCACGGATGGACCGGTTATTTGCTACTCTTTTAGCTATTCTTCACTTTTCCCATCATTCCCATAATACTCGCCTGCAGGGTTCTTCCGAACGTCATGAAAGCCTTCTTCCCGGATCACCAGCCCAAAGGTCTCAGAGGAACTCCGTGGAATGACCCCCTCAGATACCTGATCACTGAACTCAGCGGTGGCCACTCACCAGGCAAGTCTGGGGGATCACTCCGCCACAAAATCCCCTGGACCAACTGGGGGGCTAAAATAGCGTCCCCGGTACCTCCTGGCTGGCTCGCCAAATGTAACCGTCTCTTTTTAGTCAGTAAGGAGGTCCAGACAACTGATCCGTAAAGATAGACTTTTATTGCCAGCAAGATGCAGCTAAGACAAAGGCTCAGTACAACTGCATGCCCCTCCCCTCCAGGAGCAGACTCTTATGCACTTTACAGTTCTTATCTTTTACACATGCGTTCTAAGCATTGCTGAGCAAGCATATTCCGGCTGAAGGGGCTACTGACCCCCTCCCTAGACACCCTGGAACTTTCGTGAAACTTCTCCCATGTTCTGCAGGAGAGGCTGCTGGGACTTGCAGTTCTGGAAAGGAATTCGCGAGTCTGCAGTAATACAGCCCATCACATAATACATCCATTGTTCTAATCTAGGTTACAGCAGTGAAAGCTTATCAGAGAATAAGAACAGCGAAGCCAAAAAAATGAAAATGTGCAATGTGCTGACAGAAAGTTTCTCAATGTCCTAATTACAGCTGTATTGCAGACTGTAAGTAAACCCGTCATGAAGCAGGGAATTCTGGTACATGAAGTCCTTTGTCAGGTTGAAGCGTTCAGACCCCTTCAAGGGCAGGCAGCAAGTAGCAGTGTCTAGGTTCAGGCTGGGTCAGGGCACAGTAAGCAGGGCAAGGCAGGTCAGAAGGCCCGTAGGCCACACACACACACAGAAGGCCCGTAGGCCACACACAGTAAGCAGGGCAAGGCAGGTCAGAAGGCCCGTAGGCCACACGCACACAGAAGGCCCGTAGGCCACACACCGTAAGCAGGGCAAGGCAGAGAAGGCCCGTAGGCCACACACTGTAAGCAGAGCAGGCAGGTCAGAAGGCCCGTAGGCCACACACACACAGAAGGCCCGTAGGCCACACACAGTAAGCAGGGCAAGGCAGGTCAGAAGGCCCATAGGCCACACACACACAGAGAAGGCCCGTAGGCCACACATACACAGAAGGCCCAAAGGCCAGGCAAGGCAAGGGAAGGCCCGAAGGCCGCGCAAGGCAGGGAAAGGCCCGAAGGCCACGCAAGGCAGGCTAGAGCAGGGAGCCCAGGTGACCTCGATGCCGAAGCACCGAGGCAACTGTCAGGCAGGGTTATAAGGGCACACCCAGAGCATAGAGTGGACATAGGAGATGGACTGGGCCTGTCAGGAGAGCCAGCACTAGAGGGACCCCTGGTGGTGAGGCGGTTGCACAGCAGCCACAGCCGTAACAGTTACAGCTCAGGTGGGGTGCATACATACACCTGTGCATGGGACAGGGATTGTCACAGCAGCGTGAGACACAGCTAGATATGTTACAGCTCAGGTGGGGTGCATACATACACCTGTGCATGGGACAGGGATTGTCACAGCAGCGTGAGACACAGCTAGATATGTTACAGCTCAGGTGAGGTGCATACATACACCTGTGCATGGGACAGGGATTGTCACAGCAGCGTGAGACACAGCTAGATATGTTACAGCTCAGGTGGGGTGCATACATACACCTGTGCATGGGACAGGGATTGTCACAGCAGGGTGAGACACAGCTAGATATGTTACAGCTCAGGTGGGGTGCATACATACACCTGTGCATGGGACAGGGATTGTCACAGCAGGGTGAGACACAGCTAGATATGTTACAGCTCAGGTGGGGTGCATACATACACCTGTGCATGGGACAGGGATTGTCACAGCAGCGTGAGACACAGCTAGATATGTTACAGCTCAGGTGGGGTGCATACATACACCTGTGCATGGGACAGGGATTGTCACAGCAGCGTGAGACACAGCTAGATATGTTACAGCTCAGGTGGGGTGCATACATACACCTGTGCATGGGACAGGGATTGTCACAGCAGCGTGAGACACAGCTAGATATGTTACAGCTCAGGTGGGGTGCATACATACACCTGTGCATGGGACAGGGATTGTCACAGCAGCGTGAGACACAGCTAGATATGTTACAGCTCAGGTGGGGTGCATACATACACCTGTGCATGGGACTGGGATTGTCACAGCAGCGTGAGACACAGCTAGATATGTTACAGCTCAGGTGGGGTGCATACATACACCTGTGCATGGGACAGGGATTGTCACAGCAGGGTGAGACACAGCTAGATATGTTACAGCTCAGGTGGGGTGCATACATACACCTGTGCATGGGACAGGGATTGTCACAGCAGGGTGAGACACAGCTAGATATGTTACAGCTCAGGTGGGGTGCATACATACACCTGTGCATGGGACAGGGATTGTCACAGCAGCGTGAGACACAGCTAGATATGTTACAGCTCAGGTGGGGTGCATACATACACCTGTGCATGGGACAGGGATTGTCACAGCAGGGTGAGACACAGCTAGATATGTTACAGCTCAGGTGGGGTGCATACATACACCTGTGCATGGGACAGGGATTGTCACAGCAGCGTGAGACACAGCTAGATATGTTACAGCTCAGGTGGGGTGCATACATACACCTGTGCATGGGACAGTATAGCTTCCCACTTCTGAGTGCTTAGACCTGCTCATATTTATCTAATTGACACTCACTGCATTGCAGCGCGTTACCAAAGACAGTGGAATCTTTCCAATGAGGAAGAATCAACTTCAGAGCTGTGAAAGTACTGCCCATCAACAGAGACTGTATAGAGACTGTATAGAGACTGTATAGAGACTGTATACATATACACACACACACCAGAAGGGCTTGCCGTTCACCCCCTGATCACTCATGAAGCTTTCACTAGAAGTTGGGTATTTGGAAAACCAATCTTTACCCTGAACCCTCACCAGTGCATCTGAGGGAGAGGGGATGGGATTGAGAGAGGGGGAAGTGACTGAGGGAAGGGGAGGGAGGCAGTGGGAGACAGAGGGTGAGTAAGACCGAGTGGGTGGAAGGGGGAGAGTGAACAAGGGGAAGGAGTGAGGGAGAAAAAGTGTTGAAAGGTGCTGTGTTGGAAAATAAGTGGGATGCAATAAGAGTGGGGGGATGGTATCCGATGATCTGAAGGTGCCAAACAGCTGGATAAGGCGATGGCAAAAGCCAGAACAAGGAGCAGTCAGCAGAGAAAGGGAGGTGATGTCCCACCGTCTCTGGAAAAACCTCATGTGAATAATGTTATACAGATCTGGAAGCCGCACCTTCCCGAGGATATAAACAGGATGGAGTCGCTCCAAATAGTGGCATCTAAAATGGCATTGCTCAGTGATCTTTATTGTAATGGATTTAAGGATGTAAATAATATGTATACCCTGGGGAGAAGTGAATTCTGAGAGAGATTTAAATACCTCAGCGGTATCTTTAGCTCTCCCCCCGCCCTCTTATGCGTGGAACCTGCCACCGAGGCAACAAAAAAAAAGGGCTAAACCTCAGTCTGTAGTTTTTTATTCTGTGGAATATAAAATATAAAGCCAGAGTCAAGTTTTTTGTTTCCTCCACGTTCTGGACACCAGCGCTCTCCTCCCTCCATCTCTGGACACCAGCGCTCTCCTCCCTCCACGTTCTGGACACCAGCGCTCTCCTCCCTCCACGTTCTGGACACCAGCGCTCTCCTCCCTCCATCTCTGGACACCAGCGCTCTCCTCCCTCCACGTTCTGGACACCAGCGCTCTCCTCCCTCCATCTCTGTCTGCTCCGTCTGGCTCTCTCTCTGGTGCCTTACAGCCTGCCAGCTCCTGTCAGCCAGTCTTTCATCCCCAGGCGCCATCTTGCAGGCTGTGACGTCAGCCACGCGCGCTCAATACGGGCGGGCGTGACCTCACGGCGTTCGCCCATACGCTCCGCAGGCTTCAGCGCCCAAATTGACGGGCCCCCAAGTCAGCGAAAGCGTATGAACGGGCGTGCGTTCGTCAATCTTCGCCGGCGGGGGCCGCTGGAAGCCACTTTCGCCGCCGGCTGACCCCCGGGCTGAAAGAAAAGTAAGTTTACTTTGCTTACATGTCTAGCGCTTTTCGCCTGCAATGATTCGGGATTTTTTGCTTTAGGTTTACGTTTTCTTTGGTTTAATTCGGGATCCACTTCCTGGTGCCTGTCATTTCAGTTGACATTTGAAATGACAGGTACCCGCGCACCCGGGATACTGTACAGGCGCCGAATATACCGCCCTATACAGTAAAAAGGGTTGCGCTTCATGGACGCGCGTTGGACACGGGTTGGACGCGGTTTGCATTTGCAAGCAATTTAAATAGAGTATCGAGCGGTAGGTGAAGAGAACTGTGCGTGCGGGGAACGAGGGTGCGCCCGGCACTGCCGCACTCTTTCTAACGCGTCCTTGCTGTATCGAGCTGACAGAGCAGCAGGAAATCTACCATTAGTCCTGCGCAGCAGCGCCCCCTGGTGACTCGCTGGTGGGGATCCCACACCTCCCCAGTGTGAAGAGAACACACGCAGTGGTGACTGTGAGGGAGGGAGGGGGGAGTGACAGGGAGCGGTGAGAGACTGAGCGTGAAGGGAAGCAGTGAGTGGGAAGGAGGGGGTGAGAGACTGAAAGGGAAGGGGGAGAGTGAGAAGAAGGGAAGGCTAAGGAAGGGAGTGGAGAGAGAGGGAGGGGGGAAGGAGCGAGACTGAGAAGGAAGGGAGCAAGAATGAGGGGAGAGAAGGGGACTGAGTGGGTGGGGGGGTGAGAGACAGAGTGGAGGGAGTGAATGGGAGAGAGGGGTGAGAGACATAAAGAGTAGGGAGTGAGGGGTGAATAACAGAGGGAAGGGAAGAGGGTGAGTGGGAGTGAGGGGATTGAGTGGGAGGGTGACTGACTGAATGAGGGGGAGGGAAGGGGTAAATGATTGAGAGGGTAAGTGGAGGGGTGGGAGTGAATGACTGAAAGAAGAGTGATCGGGAAGGGGAGGATGTGGAAGAAGGTAGTGAGTAGAGTGGGTAGAAGGATGTATGAGTGTGAGTGTTCATGTGTATGAGAGAGGAGAAAGGGCCCTCCTCCCATCCACTAATCCACTACAATCCCAGGGAGACTGGAAATGAAACGTTCTTAGGTATGAGGAGGGGAAATTGTTATTCTTATTAGTTTAATGATTGGGTGTTTGCTGTGTCTGCTGTTCTGAAATATTTAATTGATTTTTTGGGAAATGTTTATCCATTTTCAGCCCTTATTCTACTTAATTATTATATGATCTATTCTTCATCTGTTATGCAATATCTGTATTAGTGAATCCTGGCTGTTTTATGAGGAATGGTGAGATTTCTGTTTCTGCATTATTGCCCTGGTTTGTGGTGGTTTCCAGTTCAGGTTATGTCTGCTCCTTTCTATGTATACTGTGTACCTTTTTGTTCTGATTTGCTGAGGCTCTGTCTGTGCTCTGCTCTTGGGATGTTTGCATTATTATTGCCCTGGTTTGTGGTGCTTTCCAGTTCAGGTTGTGTCTGCTCCTTTCTATGTATACTGTGTACCTTTTTGTTCTGATTTGCTGAGGCTCTGTCTGTGCTCTGCTCTTGGGATGTTTGCATTATTATTGCCCTGGTTTGTGGTGGTTTCCAGTTCAGGTTGTGTCTGCTCCTTTCTATGTATACTGTATACCTTTTTGTTCTGATTTGCTGAGGCTCTGTCTGTGCTCTGCTCTTGGGATGTTTGCATTATTATTGCCCAGGTTTGTGGTGGTTTCCAGTTCAGGTTGTGTCTGCACCTTTCTATGTATACTGTGTACCTTTTTGTTCTGATTTGCTGAGGCTCTGTCTGTGCTCTGCTCTTGGGATGTTTGCATTATTATTGCCCTGGTTTGTGGTGGTTTCCAGTTCAGGTTGTGTCTGCTCCTTTCTATGTATACTGGGTACCTTTTTGTTCTGATTTGCTGAGGCTCTGTCTGTGCTCTGCTCTTGGGATGTTTGCATTATTATTGCCCAGGTTTGTGGTGGTTTCCAGTTCAGGTTGTGTCTGCACCTTTCTATGTATACTGTGTACCTTTTTGTTCTGATTTGCTGAGGCTCTGTCTGTGCTCTGCTCTTGGGATGTTTGCATTATTATTGCCCTGGTTTGTGGTGGTTTCCAGTTCAGGTTGTGTCTGCTCCTTTCTATGTATACTGTGTACCTTTTTGTTCTGATTTGCTGAGGCTCTGTCTGTGCTCTGCTCTTGGGATGTTTGCATTATTATTGTCCTGGTTTGTGGTGGTTCCCAGTTCAGGTTGTGTCTGCTCCTTTCTATGTATACTGGGTACCTTTTTGTTCTGATTTGGTGAGGCTCTGTCTGTGCTCTGCTCTTGGGATGTTTGCATTATTATTGTCCTGGTTTGTGGTGGTTTCCAGTTCAGGTTATGTCTGCTCCTTTCTATGTATACTGTGTACCTTTTTGTTCTGATTTGCTGAGGCTCTGTCTGTGCTCTGCTCTTGGGATGTTTGCATTATTATTGCCCTGGTTTGTGGTGGTTTCCAGTTCAGGTTGTGTCTGCTCCTTTCTATGTATACTGTGTACCTTTTTGTTCTGATTTGGGGAGGCTCTGTCTGTGCTCTGCTCTTGGGATGTTTGCATTATTATTGCCCTGGTTTGTGGTGGTTTCCAGTTCAGGTTATGTCTGCTCCTTTCTATGTATACTGTGTACCTTTTTGTTCTGATTTGCTGAGGCTCTGTCTGTGCTCTGCTCTTGGGATGTTTGCATTATTATTGCCCTGGTTTGTGGTGGTTTCCAGTTCAGGTTATGTCTGCTCCTTTCTATGTATACTGTGTACCTTTTGTTCTGATTTGCTGAGGCTCTGTCTGTGCTCTGCTCTTGGGATGTTTGCATTATTATTGCCCTGGTTTGTGGTGGTTTCCAGTTCAGGTTGTGTCTGCTCCTTTCTATGTATACTGTATACCTTTTTGTTCTGATTTGCTGAGGCTCCGTCTGTGCTCTGCTCTTGGGATGTTTGCATTATTATTGTCCTGGTTTGTGGTGGTTTCCAGTTCAGGTTATGTCTGCTCCTTTCTATGTATACTGGGTACCTTTTTGTTCTGATTTGCTGAGGCTCTGTCTGTGCTCTGCTCTTGGGATGTTTGCATTATTATTGCCCTGGTTTGTGGTGGTTTCCAGTTCAGGTTGTGTCTGCTCCTTTCTATGTATACTGTGTACCTTTTTGTTCTGATTTGCTGAGGCTCTGTCTGTGCTCTGCTCTTGGGATGTTTGCATTATTATTGTCCTGGTTTGTGGTGGTTTCCAGTTCAGGTTATGTCTGCTCCTTTCTATGTATACTGGGTACCTTTTTGTTCTGATTTGCTGAGGCTCTGTCTGTGCTCTGCTCTTGGGATGTTTGCATTATTATTGCCCTGGTTTGTGGTGGTTTCCAGTTCAGGTTGTGTCTGCTCCTTTCTATGTATACTGGGTACCTTTTTGTTCTGATTTGCTGAGGCTCTGTCTGTGCTCTGCTCTTGGGATGTTTGCATTGTTATTGCCCTGGTTTGTGGTGGTTTCCAGTTCAGGTTATGTCTGCTCCTTTCTATGTATACTGGGTACCTTTTTGTTCTGATTTGCTGAGGCTCTGTCTGTGCTCTGCTCTTGGGATGTTTGCATTGTTATTGCCCTGGTTTGTGGTGGTTTCCAGTTCAGGTTGTGTCTGCTCCTTTCTATGTATACTGGGTACCTTTTTGTTCTGATTTGCTGAGGCTCTGTCTGTGCTCTGCTCTTGGGATGTTTGCATTATTATTGCCCTGGTTTGTGGTGGTTTCCAGTTCAGGTTATGTCTGCTCCTTTCTATGTATACTGGGTACCTTTTTGTTCTGATTTGCTGAGGCTCTGTCTGTGCTCTGCTCTTGGGATGTTTGCATTATTATTGCCCTGGTTTGTGGTGGTTCCCAGTTCAGGTTGTGTCTGCTCCTTTCTATGTATACTGTGTACCTTTTTGTTCTGATTTGCTGAGGCTCTGTCTGTGCTCTGCTCTTGGGATGGAGGTGAGAGTCTGTAGCTGGGAAAGCTCCCTGTACCTCTGGGGTGAAGGTTTTGCTGATTGTGGTAGGGGCTGGGATCCATGACTGAAGGGGATCCTCGGGGGATACAAGGATGGGGCTGAAGCCCGCTGGATGCTGAAGTCCTGCAGTAAGAACTGGGGGTTTGGCTCTTGTGTTGAGCAGCACCAAGGGGGACCCCTGCTCCGGCCCTCGCTGCAGTCGATAACTTGTAATGTGGCCCCAGCTCAGAAACGTTCCCCACCCCTGTCCCAATGCACAAAGCACTTTAGGGAGGAGCTGCCCCCAGTCTGAAGAAGCTGTAGAATAATTTATCTCCCAGGGTGGTTTTTTATTCTTCAGGGTAAGGTAGCCTTGCTCTTTGATATATGGGAAGCTGAACATGAAGACTTCAGCTTCAGACTTTGGTTCACTCAGCTTCCCAGAACCCTTTGCTGTCTTTGGCGTAACTGGCTATAAGGACCTCAGAGTGAACCTGGATTCAAGACTCTGGGAGACATCTGGAGCTGATAAAAACCTATGATGGAAGGTCATGAGGTTACAAAGGGCAAATGGCTGAGGTCACATTCTCGCAGAATAACATCTCGACCGAGGGGCCCCAGAGAAACTGGAGATTCCCCTGAGATTAAGAGTCTGATCAAGAGACTGAAAGACTGACGGGACAAAGAACTAGCAGAAGACTGACAGTACTCAGCAGACATGTGGGGCTTTAATTGGATCTTAAGGCAACTTAGATTTCGCCTGTCTTATTGGCTCCCAAGACAGGTGGTATGAGATCCTCCCACAGAATCAAGCACTTCGGAGATGGAGACTGTTACCTATAAAAAGAGAAATGTACTATTCCCTGTACGTACCCGGATCAGTCCAGACTGTGGATTGAGCCTCCTTTCCAGCAGGTGGAGACAGACTCAAACTTGAAGGATATCCTACATGAGGGCAGAGCCCATCCTGTAACCCTTCAGTATTCCTCTGTCTCCAGCAGGTGCAGCATCTCACCCTTCGTTCTCTGCTTCAGGCTACTCAGCCTTTCTTTCTTCTTTCCTCACGAATCAAGCAAGCACTTATTCCTTTTTTTTCCTTCGTATTAAAGGAACCTTTTCTTAGTGATTTTTTTCTTTCTTCTGTGGGAGACGGCTCCTTCTCCTGGCTCTTGCCAGTCTCAGGGGGGCTTTGCCCCTTGTGAGCTGCATAGACTGAGTCCGTCCCGCTTCCAGGTGTGGGGACCGAGACTCTCCGGGTCTCATCTCCCCACCCCCCCCCCCCCCCCCCCCTCTGCCTGCCGAGAGGGTTTAGAACCCGACTGCTGCGCTCAGTTTAAAAAAAAAAGTGGATAAATATTTAGAAGAGGAATTTTCACTTTTATTATAAGTTGCAGGTATTCCCCTACCTCCACCTTATTGGCACTATAGCCACATGTGACTGCCTACCCACAACATCCAGTAACACAGTACAAGATAGCCTGGAACATTGCTGGGCCTTAAAGGCTCATTAGTGTTTCCTGACTGCAGTATAGTTAGGAGTTGTCATCTATTATAACCACATGTGAATGCCTACCCACAGCATCCAGTAACACAGTACAAGATAGCCTGGAACATTGCTGGGCCTTAAAGGCTCATTAGTGTTGCCTGACTGCAGTATAGTTAGGAGTTGTCATCTATTATAACCAAATGTGAATGCCTACCCACAGCATCCAGTAACACAGTACAAGATAGCCTGGAACATTGCTGGGTCTTAAAGGCTCATTAGTGTTGCCTTACTGCAGTATAGTTAGGAGTTGTCACCTTTTATAGCCACATGTGACTGCCTACCCACAACATACAGTAACACAGCACAAGATAGCCTGGATCACTGCTGATTATTAAAGGCTCATTAGTGGTCCTGACTGCAGTATAGTTAGGAGGTGTCACCTATTATAGCCACAGGTGACTGCCTACCCTCAGCATCCAGTAACACAGTGCAAGATAACCTGGAACATTGCTGAGCCTTAAGGGTTCATTAGTGTTTCCTGATTGCAGTTTTGATAGGAGTTGTCACCTATTAGAGCCACATGTGACTGCCTACCCACAACATCCAGTAACAGAGTGCAAGATAGCCTGGAACATTGATGGCCTAAAAAGCTCATTATGTCGCGTGACTGCAGTATAGTTAGGAGT
>NW_021821164.1:0-99336 GCF_901001135.1 Rhinatrema bivittatum | reverse complement strand
ACAGAGAAGGGCAACCAAAATAATAAGGGGCATGGAATGGCTGCCCTATGAGGAAAGGCTAAAGAAATTAGGGCTGTTCAGTTTTGAGACGAGATGGCAGAGGGGGGATATGATAGAAGTCTACAAAATCATGAAAGGACTTGAGCAAGTTAATATAAATTGGTTATTTACTTTCTCAGATAATAGAAGGACCGGGGGCACTCCATGAAGTTAGCAAGTAGCTCATTTAAAACAAATCAAAGAAAATTATTTTTCACTCAGCGCATAGTTAACTCTGGAATTCATTGCAGAGGATCTGGTTACAGCAGTTAGTATAACTGGGTTTAAAAAAGGTTTGGATAAATTCCTAAAGGAAAAATCCATAAACTGCTATGACAGTAATTTATAAGCAATAGTAGCTTGTGATCTATCTAATTAATGTTTGGGTACTTGCCAGGTACTTGTGACTTGGATTGGCCACTGTTGGAAACAGGATACTGGGCTTGATGGACCCTTGGTCTGATCCACTATGGCATATCTTTGTTTCTATCGACTGTTTCTACCAACTACAAGTGCTGAAAAGAATTAGACCGCTTTTCCATGCCCAAGATTTCAGAACCATCCTGCAAGCAATCATCTTTTCAAAATTAGACTATTGTAACACCATCCTACTTGGTCTTCCCGCTTCTTATACCAAACCACTTCAGATGGTACAAAATGCAGCTGCACGAATACTGACCAATTCCAGGAGAAGGGATCACATAACCCCCATCCTAAAGAGCCTCCATTGGTTACCTATACACTTTAGAATAATATACAAGGCCATCCTTACCACATACAAAAATATCCACCTATTGGCTCCCATCGACCTACAGATCCCTCTCCAACTACATAATTCATCAAGACCAACAAGAGATGCATACAAAGGAACGCTACAGGTACCACCGCCCAAATCTACCAGACACATCACACTAAGAGATCGGGCATTCTCTACAGCCATTCCACCGTTATGGAACTCCATCCCCTCAAACCTCAGACTGGAAACATGCATCTCAACCTTCAAAAAAAGACTAAAGACATGGATATTCACACAAGCATTCCCGGACTCAAACTGATCTATTTCATCCATACCAATCCCTACCTTCACCTACACCATGACTAACCACCTCCGCTATCGTTTATATGTTTGAATTAATGACCTGTCCTTTCTCTTCTTCCTCTGCCAAGTTCTAATCACCCTGTTATATGTAACTGCCTTTTTCTGCACCATTGTTTTAGTTTATGTTTACGATACACCCTTGTTTTATGTGAACCAGCATGATGGGACTGCGTTCTCGAATGCCGGTATATAAAAACCCGAAATAAATAAATAAATAAATATCTTATGTTCTTGTTGTAGATCTCCGCACGCACATATATGCAGCCCTGCAGAGTTGCTTGAAAATTACTTTCTAAGAGCATATATTTAATGAGAGGCTACAGAAACCTTACAAATGTAACCAGGTGATATGCACCCAGGTGGAGATTATGTTCTACACAACAGATATGTATTTAGCATTATACACCAGTACCAACAATAAAGCTTGGAGCTTAAGGATGAGCATATGAAGAAATAAATTCACCTTGGCTGACTTCTGAGTTACAGATAAATTAAAACTCAAAGGCAAGTGAAGATAATAAACCCACACAAAAAAAGATCCTTCAATAGAGATTTTACTACTCTATGCTTGTGAAAAGTAAAACACTAACTTAAAAAGAGGAAAAGACCTCAGATATGTTTGTATGCCATTGCTGGCAAGCAGTTAAGCATGCACACCTTCGCAATCATAGCTCCAAAGACCTCCAACACACTATTATAACATTAATATTTTTTGTGCTTTTTTAACAAAATCTTATGCTGAAAGAACTTATCTTTTAGAGAAATCCAAAGAGAGGTTTTAGCTTGTCATTGTTTGTTGATTCAATATTGACACAAAGCCAAGTCACTGATGTTGGCCAACATTTCACATTAGCTGTGTCAGGGTGTAACAACAAAGCACATTATAAACGTCATGTATTTCAAACAGAGCACTGGTGAGAGGTAGTAAAGTTATTTGGCTCCTTTGATCCATGAAACGTTTAAGGTATTATTTGGCCTTACTTTCTGCACCTAATTATTTTTATTTATTTGTATAGCCTGGGTGCCACTAGATGGCGAACTAGTCCTGAACATTTAGGGCTGTGCTCTCCGTGGAGCATTCTTAATGCTGGACAGGTTAATAGTATGCTTGCTATGTGATAAAAGAGGGAGTGTTCTGGTTTACAAGGATTATCCTGAGGTTACCAGAAGGGGATGACTAGTAGAAAGAGACCTTAAGGTAGCCTTTTCCAAGGGGGTTAGAAATGTGGGATTTTTTTTCTAAAAGGATAAAAGTCTAGCCAATATTAAAAGGGGGGAAATTTATTTATTTATTTATTTATTTATTTATTATTTTTGTTATACCGAGTTTCATGATAGGGATCACATCAACCCGGTTTACAAAGAACAATATGTGCAAAGTATAGCGTAACGTAATAAATATTTCCAATACAAATTTGAACTTTAAATACAGAGAATCAATTAAAAGGTGTGAGAAAGTTACAATAAAACAGGGAAAATTAACTTGGAACTGGAAGAGGGGAGAGGTTAAACAATGCAATATTTACATTTAATACAATTAAAGTGATAGTATAGCGGAGTAAGTAAATGAGCCTATTTGAATGAATGTGACGGTACTTAAATATGAGCGGTAATATAAATAAACAAGAGAATAAATATGACACAGTCGTGCATGATGATGATATGATAAAACTCAAAAGGTAATAGTGAGTGTAAGTTTGTGATAGGTGGATTCTTGTTTGGATCCAGATGTTACATAGGAGTTTGTGTTGTTGAGTGCGTTTTATTCAAGGCTTGGAAATGCTTTTTTGAAAAGCCAAGTTTTTAGTCTTTTCCTAAATGTTAGAGCGCATGGCTCTTGTCTTAGATCAGGTGGTATAGAGTTCCACAGAACTGGACCTGCTGTAGAGAAGGCTCTGAGACTCAAGGATTTATGATGATAGGTTTTGGCATTTGGAATTTGGAGTGACTCTTTGTAGTATTCCCTGATAGGTCTGGCGGAAGTGTATTTTTTAAATGGTATTTGAAGATCGAGTTGCGTGAGTTGGTTGATGGTCTTGTATATGATGTTGATGGATTTATACATGATTCTATAGTGGATTGGTAGCCAATGTAGTTTTTGGAGGATAGGGGAGATGTGGTCCATTTTCCTGGAATTTGAAAGGACACTGGCTGCGGAGTTCTGAACCATTTGTAGGGGTTTGATATAAGAAGCTGGGAGGCCTAATAGTAAAGAGTTGCAATAATCTAGTTTTGAAAAAATTATTGCTTGCAAGATTGTTCTAAAGTCCATAGCGTGGAAAAGTGGTTTGATTCTTTTCAGAATATGTAATTTGTAGAAGCAATCTTTGGTGGTTTGGTTAATGAATGTTTTAAGGTTGAGACGATTGTCTAAGATAGCTCCTAGATCTCTTACATGGGTAGATTGAAGGAGTGCGGTTGGTTTTGGAAGTGTGTTATTGTTTTCCGGTGATATGAGCAGGAATTCCGTTTTTGAAGCGTTAAGTACGAGGTTTAGGCTGGTGAGGAGAAGTTTAATTTCTAATAAGCAACTGTCCCAGTGTTCCATTGTTTTTGCGATTGTTTCTTTTATGGGAATCACGATCTGTACGTCGTCTGCGAAAAGGAAGTGTTTCAGGTTTAATTTTGTAAGAAGTTGACATAGTGGTAACAGGTAGACATTAAAGAGCGTGGGTGAAAGTGATGAACCTTGCGGCACCCCTCTGTTAGAAGGGTGGTATTGGGATTCTTTATTGTGAATTTTGACTCTATATCCTCTGTTTTCTAGGAATGTTTTGAACCAGTTTAGTGTAGCACCTGTCAATCCAATGTTTGCCAGTTGTTTTAGGAGTAGGGTGTGATTGACGGTGTCGAAGGCCGCCGAGAAGTCAAGAAGGATTAGTAAAAATGTTTGGCCTTTATCAATTCCAGAAATGAGGAAGTCTGTGAGAGAGAGTAGTAACGTTTCGGTGCTTGCAGCTTTGCGAAAACCATATTGGTTTGGGGACAGAATACTGTGGTCCTCTAAGTAGTTGGATAGTTGGGTGTTTACCAATTTTTCCATAATTTTAGCTATGAATGGGAGGTTGGAAATCGGGCGGAAGTTATTGGGATCACAAGCATTTAGATTAGGTTTTTTTAGCAGTGGCTTGATTGAGGCTGTTTTTAGGTCATCTGGGTAGATCCCATGTGATAGGGAGCAATTAATGATTTCTGCCAGTGTTTTTGCTATAGTATCAGGGATGAGAAGAAGCAATTTGGAAGGGATTTGATCAAATGGGTGTGATGACGGTTTCATTTTCTTTAACACCGAATGTATCTCTGTGATTGTGATGGGTTCGAAAGCGTTAAGTTGGATGTTTTTGTCTTGGGGGAGATATGTGATATCTGGAGCAGCAGTGTTTGTAATCAGCTGATTGAGGAGATCCGATATTTTTTTATTGAAATGAAGAGCCAATTCATCTGCTTTAGTCTGGGCTAACTCTGGTGGGATATCTGGAATGATGGGTTTAGTGAGGCTGGAGACAAAGGCGAATAGGGCTTTTGAATCAAAGATTAGATGATGAACTTTTCGGGCGTAATAGTCTCTTTTTGTTTTCAGTGTGGTACTTTTGTATAAATGGAGTGAGCGTTTGTATTCAGATAGTGAGGCCGGTGAGGGGGCTTTACGCCATTTTCTTTCCTTCTGCCGAAGTAGTTGTTTGAGCTTTTGCAGTTCATCATTAAACCAGGGTTGTTTTTTGGATGCATTAGAAGACCTTGTTTTGGTTGTCAGTGGGCAGAGAGTGTTTGCTATAGATTTAGTTATTTTGGACCAGGATTGGAGGGCCGAATTGGGCGTAGAGATATCTATGAGTGGTAGATCTGAAGTAAGAAGGTTGCTGAGGTGTTCCGAGGAGCAAGGTTTTCTGTATAAGAAAGAGGGTCTTGAGTTTAGATTGGAGTCTGATCTTGGTAAAGAGAAGCTGGTGGAGATTAGCGAATGGTCAGACCATGGGACTTTTTTGCAATTTGGTTGGTTTGTAAGAGAAATACCGGAGTTTGTAAAGAAGAGATCGAGCGTGTGGCCTGCTTTGTGAGTGGATTTGTTGATTTGTTGTTTGAAACCCATCGCTGACATTGCGGTGAGGAAAGCTTCACAGTTTGTTGAAAGAGGGACTTTGTCAACATGTAAGTTGAAGTCGCCCAGGATTATAGCAGGGGAGTCAAGGTTGAGATGTAAAGTTATGGTTTCAATAATAGGTGAGGCGTCTGACTCTAGTAATCCTGGAGGGGCATAGACTAGAAGGATTTGGAGATGTTCTGATTTGAACAGTCCTACTTCTAGTTTGGTAGTTGTGCTGATGTGGTGGTGTGTGAACCTTAAGGATTTTTTTGCAGCTAAGAAGATACCCCCTCCTCTTTTTTTTTGTCTTGGGATGGAGAAGAAATCGTACGTCTGTGTTGGTAGTTGGTTAATGAGGGTTATATCGGTGGGTTTGAGCCATGTTTCTGTTATGGCACAAAAGTCTGGGGTTGAGTCCTGCAGTATGTCGTTTAGTATAAGGGTTTTGTTGGTGAGCGATTGAGCGTTGAAAAGGATGATGGTGAATAGAGTGAGACCTAGGAACTGTGTAGTGGGGGAGATCATGATTGGGATGAGTGATTTGTAGGTGCGTGGGCGGTAATGCATAATTGGATAAGGTTGGATCTGTGCTGGAAGAGTGTTGTTAGACGCTGGATGTGCTGTTAGATGAGCTGCTGGAGTCTGAGTGTGTGCTGCAGGAGACTGGATGAGTGCTGCAGGAGACTGAATGGGTGCTGCTGGAGACTGAATGGGTGCTGCTGGAGACTGGATGAGTGCTGCTGGAGACTGGATGAGTGCTGGATGAGTCTGATCTGGCCGTCCTCTGATAAGCCTGAGGCCTGCTTAGGGGCGCGGCTCACTCACCACATTGTGTCCTGCGGGCCTGGTTCTCAGTTCTGGAGTGGTTAATAAGTATTAGTTTCGTTTTGGATATTTTTGTCTTTTGCCTTCCGTCTCTCCTGGAGTGTCTATTAAGTAGGCTTATGCCCCAGATGGGCCGCGCTGATCACGCACGCCTCGGCAGAAAGGAGGAAGAGGTGGTTAGGTGCGGGTGAGTGCCAGGAAGAAGGCCGCCGAAATGGTATATATAACAGTAAATCATTCCGCGGGTATGGCTCGGGGCTTCCTCGGGGCTGTACGAAGGGGCAAAACAAAGGGGCTGTTTCGCCCCTTTGGCGCGCGACGCTCGGCGCGCGGCGCCGGGCCGAATCCTGATTTAAAGCCCCTCAGGGCTGGCTCCTATTGGTGGAGCTGGATCGGGGGCGGGGCTCCCGTTGTCGGCGCGGTTTTTTTGTTAAGTTAAATTCCAGAGAGGGGTGCAATAAGTAGCCCTAGAAGGTGTGTGCAAGTGACTAGAGCGATTCCTAGCCAATGACAGGGTAGAAGCGCTGGTATAAAAGGGAGTGGTTGACCTTTTCAAAGGATATGACGCTATACTGCCAGGAAAATAGCAGGAAATACCCATGTAACCCTGGGCGGGATGGTTCCCATAGACTGAACCCAGGGGTACTTTGAAAGAAAGATGGACCCTATCTGCTTTGTTTCTCCATGGACATCACTACACGTCTGAGTTCCAGGGCTCCTTGAGAGGAGAAAGGTAGCTTCAAGACCCTTTTGCATTTAACCCAGTACAAGTTATTTTTCCTTCTCTGTAAGCAGCATTGATAATAATCACAGTCTTTGGCATTCACAGATTACACTGAGAAGCAATGTACTTTCTAGCTGGGGAGGTTCAGAGAGATTTACTAAACACAGTAGGTTGGATTTTACTCCCCTATGTGGGAGAGTGAGATGGTGTTGCCTTATCCTTTCTCCACCACCGGGCACCATCTGACAGGTGGCAGAATTCCATAGGCACCAGCAGCTGGGGCTGATGGGGCTAATCCCAGAGGCAGGGAAGTTGATGATCTCACTCTGCTGCTGAGGCAGCAGTTGAAACTGTCTGTGAATGTGATGGCTGTAACTGGTAGAGAGCGGGAAAGAGCAGGGCCGGTGCAAACAATTATTGTGCTGCCCCCAATTACCACCACCACACTTCATTCATTCTCTGTCTTGGGCCTGCCAAAAAAAAAAGCCCAGCTCCTTCCAGCAACCTAAACTTTAAAAACTGTCATCCGCTTTCCTCTCTTCATCCCCTCCCCCAGAACCCAGGGCTGGTGCAAGAGTATTAGGTGCCCTAAGCAAATCTTAATCCCTTGCACCCCCGCCTTCTGCTCTCTCCACGTACACGGTTAAAAATTACGCATTTATAATAGATTTTGCATGAAAAAGAATATTCAAAGGACAGTCTTCTGAGGTAAAAAAAATATCATAAGTAGCTGCATGCACTTCTTTGGTGTCAACCAGAAAATCCTACAAAAAAAAACCCACTATGACATTAGGGCTACTGTATTTGTTATGCTCAGGTTTGTGAACCCTTGGGCCGATGGGAGGATGGTATACCTTAGGAGGAAGATCCATAGGTTCTCCCATCAGGTGGCGAGGCAGGAACAGAAGACGTGACCAGCTGACCCTCGGCACTGGAGACAGAGGCGACTGTGGAGACAGACGAGTTGTGACATCGAGGAACGGAGGTGTGTCTTCGCCACTGGAAGTCCGCGATTCCCCCAGGAGGAGCCTGTAGGGACCCAGACCGCTGGGACTTAGGTGGACCTTTGAGAGGTCAAGAAGTAGAGCGTTCGGTGCAAGGGCTGACTGGAGCTTCACCCTGGAAGCCTGCAGTCCCCCCGGGAGGAGCCGGTAGGGACCCGGGCCGCTGGGACTTAGGTGGGCCCTTGGAGACGATGGTCAAGAAGTCCAACGTCAAGTGCCAGAGGGTCGTCGCTTACCAGTCCGAGGTCACAAACCGAGGGATCACCACTTGCCAATTAGAAGTCACACACCAGAGAATCATCGCTTGCCAATCCGAAGTCAAACACCAGGAATCACCGCTAGCCGATCCGAAGTCAGGAACCAGGAACACCAAGACGAGGCAGGAACAAGGATTCAAGAGACTAGAAGACTCACCGAAGCAAGCAGACTTGACTAACCCAAAAGTTGCCAAGTCAAGGAATGAGCAGAGGAAGTCTCCTTTTAAACTTCCTCTGCTCTGGCTCATAGGAAACAGGTGAGTGTAGTTAAAGGGATCAGGTCCCTTTAAATCTGAGAAGGAGAAGCAGCCTCATGCCTAAGGATGGCGGCGACCATCTTGGATTTCCTCGGAGGAGGAAACGCTGCTGGACACCGCAAGGCAGGAGCAGGGACGGCTCCCCACCCGTCGACCAGCACTGGGGTCCATGCCGGAGCGAAGGACATTGGATCCGGGGCTTCTCCCGGAGCTCCAGCGGCGGGTCGCCGTCGCGGGCATGGTAGGGGGCTGCGCCCGTGGCCGTCCACAGGCGTGGAACACAACAGTACCCCCCTCTTTAGGGCGCCTTCCCGGAGGCCTGGGCTTAGACGGGTGGTCCCTGTGGAATTGCTCAAGCAAGCCCCGGTCTAAGATGTTGGCTGTTCTACGTTTTGGAGTATTCCATCCATCCGGTCGTCCTAGGCCTTCTCTGGCTCCAGGAACACGAGCCTCAGTTCAACTGGAAGACCTTGCAGCTATGTCGCTGGTGGCCGAATTGCCACGGCAATTGCCTCCAATCAGTGACTCCAGTTTCCTGTTCCATTGCATCCACCAGCCTTCAGGGCCTGCTGGCCCCCTATGCTTCATACGCGGACGTTTTCTCAAAGCAAAAGGCCAAGATACTTCCACCTCATCGATCCTTCGATTGCGCCATCAACCTCCTCCCTGGCACTGAGCCTCTTCGAGGACGCACCTATGCCCTCTCGCCTGCGGAAACGAAGGCCATGACAGAGTGACGTCGAGGAAAGGAAGTGTGTCTTCGCCACTGGAAGTCCGTGGTCCCCCCAGGAGGAGCCCATAGGGACCCGGGCTGCTGGGACTTAGGTGGGCCCTTGGAGACGATGGTCAAGAAGAAGTCCAAGGTCAAGTGCCAGAGGGTCGTCGCTTACCAGTCCGAGGTCACACACCGAGGGATCACCACTTGCCAGTCCGAAGTCACACACCAGAGAATCACCGCTTGCCAATCCGAAGTCAAACACCAGGAATCACCGCTAGCCGATCCAAAGTCAGGAACCAGGAACACCAAGACGAGACAAGAACAAGGATTCAAGACACTAGAAGACTCACCGAAGCAAGCAGACCTGACTAACCCAAAAGTTGCCAAGTCAAGGAATGAGTAGAGGAAGTCTTCTTTTATACTTCCTCTGCTCTGGCTCATAGGAAACAGGTGAGTGTAGTTAAAGGGATCAGGTCCCTTTAAATCTACTACTGTTGTAACAATTTTCTAAAGCTATTTGCTCATGTAAAATTCAATTATGTGGGTAAATTTTATGGGCAATTTAATGGCATAAGTTATAGCAATTTTCAAAAACCTACTTAGGTAAACTGGGTTTTACACATGTAAAACACAGTTGTAAGCATGTAAATGCTTTTGAAATTCAGGCCTTTAGGGTATATCTGAGAGAGTATTGAAAACCTCTATAGTAAACCTTTTTTTGGGAAAGTCTCATGAGAAAAGACGTTTTAACTTTGGGAAGAATGGCATATATCTGGGCAATAAAAGGGTTAAAAAACACCAGAACTTTGTCAACCCCTTAAAAATAGTGGTTCTATTGCTAAAGTTTATTATTTAAGGACTCAATCAAGCCCAAATTCTAATGCTCAGGGTCAGGAACCAAATATAAATTTGTCAGAGTTTTTGGAAACCACAGAAGATACCTCAATATATAAACATGGACACTATTGGTTTCCTTTGGTTTTTTCCCAGATTCGTGATTTCATATTGAGAATGTTTTTCTGCCATAGAACAACTTTGGTCTATGGTCAGCAAATCAAGACTTATCTGGATATCACCAGAATGAAACAGGAACAACGGAAAACATTTCTTAGAAAGTGCCAAGAGGCAATTGCCCTAGGTGCACTCTTTACTCTTCATTACTCACAGGTAGATTTTCAAAGCGTTGCTCGCACATAAAATGGACCCATACACATGTATGTGGGCCACGCATGAGCAACGCAAATGTTAAGAAGCCACAAAGTATGCGCGTACACACCTGTGCGTGCTTCAAGAATAAGGAGGCAGAAAAGGGGAATGGGCGTTCCAGGGTGGGGCCAAGACATGTGTGCATAACCTCTGAATTTTGGTAACTTTGCTGCTGGTCCTGATGAGGTGCAAGTCTGGGCCAGGGAGAGAGAGAGAAAGAGACTCTTTTAAAGGGCCAGTCTGACACTCTTCTAAAGATCCCACTGTAAGAGGGACACTTTCAAAGGGTGAGTTTTGGGGGAGCAGACGGTGTTACATTGGTTTGCCTAGGAAGCAAGGGTCTGTACATCCTTGTAACACTGCCCTCCCCCCCAAAAAACCACCCTGGGTTGAAACTGTCCTTCTTGCAATGGGAAGCAAGGATGTACAGACCCTTGCTTCCTAGGCAGACCAATGTAACACCGTCTGCTCCCCCAAAACTCACCCTTTGAAAGTGTCCCTCTTACAGTGGGATCTTTAGAAGACTGGCTCTTTAAAAGAGGTTCTCAGTACACATGGTAGGGATATTTTAAAATAGCACACAAGTAATTGTACGTACAATATAAAATCAAGCATATTTTTGCCTGCATGCCCGATATGTGCGTATATGGGAGCAGGCGCACACCTTTTAAAATTTACTTTTTAGGTTCTAAATTTGTGTATTTTGATCCTTTGCACGTGAAATCTTATCTTTATGCTCATGGGAAAGAGTGCCTGCTTGTATATGTGTGTGTCGTCAACTGCTGTTTAACAACTATGTATATACTATTCAAGCGTTATTTAACACTATGTAACTACTATTAATTTACATATCCAACTTCTACTTTATCATCAGTGTACTTTACCTATTAATTGTTTGTAAACTGTATTCAAGCGATACTCAATACTAACCTACTTTATCATCACTGTACAGTACTTATTAATTGTTTGGAAACCGTTATGAAGGTCCCGACTGATTTGACAATATAGAAAACCAAATAAACCATGCTAATTCTGTTTGACTTCCCCATAATTTGTATCAGCATTAATGTTACTGAGAATACTGACTCTTTTTTTCTTGGTTTTCCTCAAATTGTATCGCTCTATACAATCTTGTATCTCCCCCCTTCCTTTAAATAACTGAGCTTTTGGCTAAGATATATATTTCAGTTTGGATAATATAATCATTCTGTAAATATTTTCAGCCAATTCTCACGTTTTTTTCTGTACAAGTGAAGCTTCTGCTCTATTTGAAAATACCAATAAATCTAAAGTTTAAAAAAATGGCTCTACAGAGTTTGGAGAAAAAATACTGTCAAAGTTAAAATATATTTTAAACTTTGACTCTGCTCTGGAAATGTTTGGTAATCTAGTCTAAGTTTTGATTTCTCCTGCTACTGGAAAGCAGGGTTTGGCAACTTTCCAGTTATCCTGGTGCTGGAGCTGAGGGAAGAAACAATGGGAAGAGTTTGGTGGAGGAACACTTCAAGTCAGGCCGTGATTTGTCATGTTGTTTAGGACCAAAATCACAACCCTAAAACACATCAAAAGTCCTCATCTTTATGGTCATCCAAAACAGAAAGGCTTTGAATGGTTTTATTTGTCCCCAGTACCAGCTTGAAGCATCCCTGGGGCTATTTTCTTAGTGCTGCCAGAGGGGGAATAAGGGTAACTTTTTGGCAGAAAACAGTTCTGAGAGGATGTTTGAGACACACACATAAGCACTGCATGGCAGCAGATCAGTTTGGCAGGTTCTCTCTTCATAGAGACTACTAGTACCACTTTTAATTTTAAAACATAAAGGGGTCAATTTTAGGACATTTGTGTGAATCAAGATTGTGTGAGTGAAGAGTTATCAGGTGTTAAATTGTAAATTTTGATCTTCTAAGAGTGAGCCAAAGATAGTGGCAGTTAACAGTACAGAAACTGCTGAGATGTGCCAGGGGTGGATGGGCCTACTGGGGCTTCGGACATTCCCTGGTTGAATTGGTCATACGATGAAAGGTGGCAGAGGACCCCACTGCTGGAGGCCAGGCCAGTAGGGATGAAGAAGGAAAAGAAAGGCTGTGGGCCAGGGTTGGAGCCCAGGCCGAAAAACACAAAAGAAAGACTATGGCCGCCGGGTCACCGCCGAAGTCAGGATCAAAAAAAGAAAGTGACTGAAGAAGTAGGAAAAGATGTGGGCTGGGGCCAGAGTGCAGACTGAAGAAAAAAAAGGAAAGACTGCAGCCACTGCTGGAGACCAGGCCAGCAGGGCTGAAAAAAAAGAATTGGAGAGTCTGCAGCTGCCGCCAGAAGCCAGGCCTGCAGGGCCAAAAAGGAAGATAGGCTGGGGCCATTGGGTTTTGATTTCTCCTGCTACTGAAGGGGTTCAATTTCGTGGCCCCCCCGAAGAATGAAACAACTGAAAGTCTTCCGACTAATCATGCCAGCAGTGAAACGCACAGCCATTTTGAACGTACTAATGTTTGCAACGCAAATGACACGTAATGCGTAGTGACGCAGTTGCGCACTAACACGTAACGTAACTCCATTTTGGAATACTAATTTGTATTGTATTAATACGAATGCCGCTGTAAAATGTCTAACACGTCAATTAAATGACGAAACAATAATATGATCATAAGCTACACCTCCTAGAGGACCACACTAGCAAATGCTTGTTCAGCAGTTTGTGAATTGTTTGTTCAGCAAAAACCAGAACGCATGTGTGAAAGATAAGAGTTGTAAAGTGCATAAAAGTTTGCTCCTAAGGGGGCGTGGCATGCAGTTGTACTGAGCCTTTGTCTTAGCTGCATCTTGCTGGCAATAAAAGTCTATCTTTACGGATCAGTTGTCTGGGCCTCCTTACTGACTAAAAAGAGACGGTTACACTACTGGAAAGCAGATTTTGGCAATTTTCCAATTATCATGTGTGTGTGTGTGTGTGTGTGTGTGTGTGTGTGTGAGAAAGGGTGCCTTCTCTGTATATGTGTATGTATTTGTATGAAAGGGTGCCTTCTCTGTATCTGTGTATGTATTTGTTTGAAAGTGTGCCTACCTCTGTATATGTATGTGTGTATTTGTGTGTGAAAGGGTGCCTGTCTCTGTATGTATGCATGTGTGTGAGAAAAAAGTGCCTGCTTCTGTATATATGTGTGTGAGAGAGAGAATGCCTGCGCCTATACGTGTGTGGGAAAGAATGCCTGCTTGTATATGTATGCGGGTGTGTGTATATCTGAGGGTACCTGTGTGTTGAACTTAGCTGCGTGGCTTCTTGCTGACATAAGAAGACATGAACATATTACACCAATCCTAGTTGATTTACATTAGTTCTCTATTAATGAGCGTATCAAATATAAACTCGGAATGCTCATACACAAATTTCTCAACAACCAAAACTATCACTGGGCCAATGTAATTCTCAAATTCTATTGACCTACAAGGCTGCTACGCTCCTCACAGAGAGGTCTATTGGAAATCCCACCTCCCAAACTAGCCAGGCTTCACAACATTCGTGAGTGTGCTTTCTCCATTGCAGCACCAACTTTATGGAACTCCTTTCCAATAGAGATGTTAGACAATGTGACTCACTTAACAAATTCAGAAAACAAATCAAGACATTTTTATTTAATTTGGCTTATGGTTAACTTTATTTTTATGCCTAAAACTTTTCATGATTTGCCATTCATTTATTTTAATATTTATTTATATTTTTCTACAAATTAGTTTTAGATTATTTTACACTATTTATTTATTTGTCCTTTAGTTGTCTTGATGTTATGCTTTCTTATGTTTATTCATTTGTGCTGGCGGGTCCGCTGTGTGACCTGTTCAATAGATCCCTAGAAACGGGAGTGGTGAAGAGCGGTGGTGGTCCCGCTTCACAAGAGTAGAAACAGAGAAGAGGCTGGTAACTACAGACGGTTAGCCTCACCTAGGTGGTGGGAAAAGTAATGAAGTCGCTGTTGAAAGAAAGAATAGTGAACTATTACAGTCGGAAGAATTGCTGGACCAGAGGCAGCTTGGATTCACCAGGGGAAGATCCTGTCAGACAAATCTGATTGACTTTTTTGACTGGGTAACCAAGGAATTGGATCAAGGAAGAGCACTCGATGTCATCTTCTTGGACTTCAGCAAAGCTTTTGATACGGTTCCGCACAGGAGACTGGTGAATAA
This sequence comes from Rhinatrema bivittatum, assembly GCF_901001135.1. Taxonomy (NCBI): domain Eukaryota; kingdom Metazoa; phylum Chordata; class Amphibia; order Gymnophiona; family Rhinatrematidae; genus Rhinatrema; species Rhinatrema bivittatum. Next base: position 84,947 of record NW_021821164.1, on the reverse strand, counting down.
AATGAGAAGCTTAGGAGTGAGTGCCGAGTTGGTGGCCTGGATTGCAAACTGGTTGATGGACAGAAGACAATGTGTGATGGTAAATGGAACTTACTCTGAAGAGAGAGCGGTGTTGAGTGGAGTGCCACAAGGATTGGTGTTGGGACCAGTCCTGTTCAATATCTTCGTGAGCGACATTGCGGAGGGGATAGAAGGTAAGGTTTGTCTTTTTGCAGATGACACTAAGATCTGCAACAGAGTGGACACGCCGGAAGGAGTGGAGAAAATGAGACGGGATTTAAGGAAACTGGAAGAGTGGTCAAAGATATGGCAGCTGAGATTCAATGCCAAGAAGTGCAGAGTCATGCATATGGGGTGTGGAAATCCGAAAGAACTGTATTCAATGGGGGGAGAAGGGCTGATATGCATGAAGCAGGAGAGAGACCTTGGGGTAATAGTGTCTAATGATATGAAGTCGGGGAAACAATGTGACAAGGCGATAGCTAAAGCCAGAAGAATGCTGGGCTGCATAGAGAGAGGAATATCAAGTAAGAAAAGGGAAGTGATTATCCCCTTGTACAGTTCCTTGGTGAGGCTTCACCTGGAGTATTGTGTTCAGTTCTGGAGACCGTATCTCCGAAGAGACAGAGACAAGATGGAGGCGGTCCAGAGAAGGGCGACCAAAAAGGTGGAAGGTCTTCATCAAATGACTTATGAGGAGAGATTGAAAAATCTAAATATGTATACCCTGAAGGAAAGGAGGAGCAGAGGTGATATGATACAGACTTTCAGATACTTGAAAGGTTTTAATGATCCAAAGACAATGACAAACATTTTCCGTTGGAAAAAAAATCAGCAGAACCAGGGGTCACGATTTAAAACTCCAGAGAGGAAGACTCAGAACCAATGTCAGGAAGTATTTCTTCACGGAGAGGGTGGTGGATGCCTGGAATGCCCTTCCGGAGGAAGTGGTGAAGATCAAAACTGTGAAGGATTTCAAAGGGGCGTGGGATAAATACTGTGGATCCATGAAGTGTAGAGGATGTGAATGAAGAGAAGAGGCACTGGGGTGGCTTGCGGGAATGACGGCTACTACCTGGAAATTAATATCCTTATTCAATAAACATTCACACGGTTAATGTCCTTATTCAATAAACATACACACGGTTAATGCGACTCCAACATTGCTCTATGCTTCAATGGCAAGAGGAAATGTGGAAAAAAGGATTTGCATCCACAAAAAAGCAGGGGAGTAGTTTGCTTGTTACGGCGGTTACTACCCCAAACCAAATAAGCCTATTTCACTTTCAATGCATAGCTCTCTGCTTCAACGGCAAGGGAAATGAAGAAAAGATGATTTATATTCAGACAACTACCAGCAAGGACTGAATTATATAGTCTGGGTAAAACAAATAAGCATGGGTGTAGCTTGCTTGTTATTGTGGTTACTACCCCAAACTAAATATGCCTGATACTTCACTTTCAATGCATATCCAGCGCTGCTCACTGCTTCAATGGCAGGGAGAATGAAGAAAAGAGGATTTATATTCAAACAACCAACAAGGACTGAATTGCACAGGCTGGATAAACAAGCATGGGAGTAGCTTGCTTATTATGGCGGTTACTACCCCAAACCAATTAGCTAGATACTTCTCTTAGATGCAGCTCCAGTACTGCTATCTACATCGAAGTCGGGGGTGGAAGGGAAATAGAACCAAAAAGTTACTTAAAAGGGACAAGAGTAACAGATAAGTATGAAAATATAAGTGTGAAAGCTTCTGGGCAGACTGGATGGACCGTTTGGTCTTCTTCTGCAGTCATTTCTATGTTTCTATTATATATGTAATTTTGTTCACCACCTAGGCCTCACAGTGTTAGGCGGTTTATAAATTTAAATAAATGTAAATGTGTGAGGGAGAGGGAGGAAGGAGAAAGTTTGTGCACCCCTTGTTCTCCTACTAATCCATGACAAGATGACTGGAAATCCACCTTTCCCAGGTATGGTGAGCAAGGGATTTTTTTTTAGCCTTACTAGTTTTAATTATTGGTTGTTATTTGATGTGTCTCCCAAATACCAAAACTAATTTCAGAACAGTATATTTTTAAAGCATTTGAGTTTTTAATTATTTGATGATTTTTGAGAGAATATATACAAAAAGGATCTACATATATACGAAATACTGCACATTCTTTACTAATGTTGAATCAATTGCAGTGGACATCAAGGATCAATGGTTCATAACCATGGATATCCAGTTTTATATACATCAATTCCACAAAACAAAGCATTAGAGATAACTGAAGAATTTTTAGAAATTAGAGAACGTCCACATAATGTACCAACATATTTCATTTTACAATTGGCCAATATAGCATTGAAGAAGAATTATTTTTGTTTTGAGAATGAGTATTTCCATCAAATATCAGGCACAGCAATGGTGGCCACCATGGCTCCTTCAGTAGCCAACATGTTTATGATGAAGTTTAAGGAAATGTGGATCGATCAATCACCATTCATAGAGAAAATCACATTTTGTTAACGTTATATATTGATGACATTTTTATGATGTGGAATGGCACAGAAGAAGAGCTTGAATCTTTTTGGAAATGGATTAATACTTGCGAAGATAAGATCCAATTTACCATAAATTATAATTTTACAGAAATTTCATTTTTGATTTAATGATCAACAAGATCTATACAGGAGAAATCATAACAAGTATTTTTAAGAAAGCCACAGACAGAAATACTTTGTTGCACTATTCTAGTGATCATCCATTACCCTTAAAAAATAGTTTGCCAGTATCTCAATTTTTTAGATACAGTCGTAATTGCTCTAATAAAAAAGGTTTTTAAAGAAAAATTAGAGTAACTAATAGATGCATTTAAATCAAGACGTTACCCGAACAAATGTATCAGACAAGCAAGTGAGCAATTTATATGACAGAGAAGCACTATTGTGTTCACTAATATGCTGTCACAGGGGGATGGTGCTTCTGGTGGCACTGGAATGACCCAGGAGACTGTGGTATGCAGATCTGCGAAGGCTCCTGGTGGACTCTCCCCTCTGTTTCCAGCACAGAGGGATCTGCTATGGCAGGGGCCTTTTCTTCATGAAAATCTGACTTGATTTTGTCCTTGAGAGGGCTTGGTTGCTGAAGCAAGGATATTCTGCAGTGGTGACTGCTATATTGCTGTAAATGAAAAGGTTCTCGACTTCCTTAGCCTATGTGCAGCTTTGGTGAGTATTTGAGGCTTGGTATGAAGATTGAGGTTATTCCTTGTTTGGTTAAGATCCTGCTCATTTTGGAATTTTTGCAGGATGGATTGTGTAAAAGGTTGGCCCTTAACTCCTTAAAGGGACAGGTGGTGGGTCTTGCCTGTTTCCGAGGTCAGGTGAATGGTGGAACCTTATTGGTTCATCCAGATATGGCCCATTACTTGAAAGGAGTGAAGCTTCTTTGCCCTCTCTTGCGGGTTACCAGTGCCCTTGTGAATTCTTAATCTAGTCTTAGATTTTTAGCAGGCCCTATTTTTCAATCAATGTGTAACCTTTCATTGAGGTTACTGACCTTGAAAATGGTGTTTCTTGTGACAATTTATTCAGCGCGTACAGTATCTGAACTACAAGCCTTGTCTTGTCGGGAGCCATTTCTATGAGTGACTTTGGGGGCGATACAGCTGTGACTGGTTCCTTCCCTTTTTGCCAAAAGTGGTCTCTGATTTTCACTTGAATCAGTCCATTTCCCCCCTGCCATCTCTGGACAGGGAAAGGGATACAGAGGAATATCACCTGTTACGGCCCTTGGATGTCAAAAGGCATGTCTTGAGGTATTTGGAGGTTTCTAATACTCTCAGGAAGATGGATCGCCTGTTTGTTTTTCATGGTGGAAGTAAACAGAGCGAAACGGTGTCGCAAGCTCTCTGGATTAAGGAGGTAGTCACAGCCGCGTATGTGGATGCTGAGCAGCCATTGCATAGTCAGGTTAGGGCTCATTCCACTAGGGCTGAGGCAGCGTCATGGGCGGAGGTAAGATTGTTGTCTCCCATCAACATTTGCCAAGCTACAACCTGGTCCTCCTTACATACTTTTCCAGGCATTATTGCCTGGATGTGCAGACCCGGGAGGATGCAGCCTTCAGCCCTTCACATATACGGTATTGACTGGACTGCGGGCAGCCTCCCACCCTGTTTGGAAGTGGCTTTGGTACAACCCACTGATTTTGGATTCACCTGTCTGAATGCTAAGAAAGGAGAAATTACCACTTACTTGATAATTTCCTTTTCTTAGTTTTTGGGTACTTGCCAGGTTCTTATGGCCTGGATTGGCCACTGTTGGAAACAGGATGCTGGGCTTGATGGACCCTTGGTCTGACCCAGTATGGGATGTTTTTTAGTACAGACAGTGGATCCACCTTCCCGCCCTTGGCTGCTGGATGGTAGTACTATTGGCCTCCTACGTGGCTGTGTGTTCCAGGGGTTACTGATAGAGATGTGAATCGTGTGATCGATCGTCTTAACGATCGATTTTGGCTGGGGGGGGGGAGGGAATCTGATCGTCGCGGTAAATCAGGGGAGGGCGGGAAAACCGGCACACTAAAACAACCCTAAAACCCACCCCGACCCTTTAAAATAAATCCCCCACCCTCCCAAACCCCCCCAAAATGTTACCTGGGGTCCAGTGGGGGGGTCCCGGTGTGATCTTCCACTCTCGGGCCATGGCTGCGTTAATAGAAATGGCGCCGGCGCTACCTTTGCTCTGTCATATGACAGGGCAAAGGTAGCGCCGGCGCCATTTTGGTTCCTGTCCCCCGACGTCACGAGCGTAGGAGATCGCTCCCGGACCCCCGCTGGACCCCCAGGGACTTTTGGCCAGCTTTGGGGGGCCTCCTGACCCCCACAAGACTTGCCAAAGTCCAGCGGGGGTCCGGGAGCGACCTCCAGCACTCGAGTCGTATTGCCATTTTGCAATACGGCCCGAGTATACCTTCTCCCACAATAGAAAGAACATGAAAAGCACGAGAGACTGATGCACTTTCTGTACGATTATCGTATCCAATTTCTGCTGATCCCTCTGTGGTCATTCTAGCTAGGGATTACCATAATTATGTTTTTCTTCCACAAGGATAAGGGAAGTTCAATTAGCCAGCAAAGACTACATTGAGCAAGACACTAGCACATCTTTAAAAGAACTGCGGGTCAATATAGTTAGATACATTCTATTATTTTATTTAAAAAAAATTTTCAGGAGAAGACCACATTAGACGATGAGACCATGCTCAAAGACACCATTCCAGAGAGACAGAAAGATAGCGAGAACCTTCTAGGGATGTGAGGAAGAAAAAAAATTGTTTAGGTTAGTTCATTCATTTCATTGGGAGCCAAATTAATTTCATTAGCTTCAAAACAAAACAAAAATAATAGTTTATTTGTTTGCCATTAAAAGCAATGGGGGAAGCATTGCAGTCTATTCTGGGCTCCAGAACAGTGATTTTATTATCAATTCTAATGAAACTTGTGGGAGGAAATCATGAGAAAAAAAAGAAAAACCGCGCAGCCCGGTAAGCCCTCCCCCGGAAGCCCCGACGTCACGACCGGCTTACCATAGCCCTTTAAAGGGCTTAGACGGCTCCAGGCGCCCTCCCTTCGCTCCTCGCCTCCCGACCGGCACGCCGCAAGTCGCCCCTCCGGCTCGAGTCGGCCCTCCCCGCGCGATCGGCGCCGGCCCATCGGGGCCAGGGGAGGTGGACCCGAGACTAGCCTCCCACGAGGCCTTAGAGGCGGCCCAGACCAACTCCCTCAGGCGAGGGACACAACTTTAAAAAAGAAAAAAAAAGAAAAACCGCGCAGCCCGGTAAGCCCTCCCCCGGAAGCCCCGACGTCACGACCGGCTTACCATAGCCCTTTAAAGGGCTTAGACCGCTCCAGGCGTCGCGCGCCTAAGGAGCGCGACAAAGGGGCCTGCCCCTTTGTGTGCACCGGAGTACAAGCTGAAACCACACACACCAAAAGATTCTGCCACGCTCCCCGGCCTACAACCGAAGCACGTTACATCAGCGTCATCTAAGCATGCATCCAGCGATCCCATTCTCCAGGGCTCATACACATACCTGCTTCCCAAACACTAACCCAGACTCGCCAGCATGCAATTAACCTCAACTGCAATCAACCAGCCTCACTTGCACTCATCCAGCATCGACAGCAAGCATCCAGCCTCACCAGCAAGCAAGCATCCAGCCTCACCAGCAAGCATCCAGCCTCACCAGCACGCATCCAGCCTCACCAGCACCCATCCAGCATCGACAGCAAGCATCCAGCCTCACCAGCAAGCAAGCATTTAGCCTCACCAGCAAGCAAGCATCCAGCCTCACCAGCAAGCAAGCATCCAGCCTCACCAGCAAGCATCCAGCCTCACCAGCAAGCAAGCATCCAGCCTCACCAGCAAGTATCCAGCCTTGACAGCAGTCATACAGCCAATCCAGCAAGCATCCAGATTGTCCAATACTTAATACACCATTTTCAATATTACACCACGGTTCCCAACCAATTGAGCCACAATTATGCACCTCTATACCATACCTATAATCTGGCACAATATCAGAAAACACACAAAACCTGCAATTCATCACATCGCACGACAACAAAGACTATTACCAATAATGATCTCGCCGATAACACAACTCCTAGGACTTTCTCTATTTACATTAACACTATTCAACGCTCAGTCTCTCTCCAAAAAAATGGACATCCTCAGTGACTACCTCATAGAAGTCAACCCAGATATCTGCGCAATTACAGAGACATGGCTAAAACACACAGATTCTGTACTCATAAATCAACTGCCCATACAATCGTACAACTTATTCTCAGTCCCAAGACCCAAAAAAAGAGGAGGAGGTCTCCTTCTTGCAGCAAAAAAAGGTCTTAATATTACTTTACAACTTACCAACTCCTCCAACAAACTAGAATTCTCCCTCTTCAAATCTGATCAAATCCAAATAGCTTTAGTCTACGCACCACCAGGAACCTTAGAATTGGATCCCTCTCTTCTGATAGAACTTATAGCCAAACACATAAACGCCGACAAACCTGCTATAATCCTCGGAGACTTTAATTTACACGTAGATGCTTCTCCACAATCCATCAACTGCCAAACAGTACTTTCCTCTCTCAACCATTTGGGCTTTACCCAAATTATCAACAGTTCTACCCACAAGGCAGGCCACACTCTGGACCTCATCTTTATTAACGAACCCTTTAACATTCATACCAACCCCACTTGCTCACCAGTTCCATGGTCAGACCACAGAGTTATCCACACAACTCTCAGGATCAACAACCCACCACCTCAAACCACTAACAAATCCACCATCCACTTCAGGAAACCATGCTCTCCAGACATACTCAGTGAAAAGATATCGGAAGCATTAAAGAAACTAGACCTCACAGACGCAACAACTGCAACTACCTCTTGGATCAATATTAACAATAAAATAGCAGATCAAATCTGCCCAACTACAACCAAAACCATACAACCAACATTAGACAATAGGAAACCTTGGTTTACTACCGAACTTAAATCCCTTAAACAATCTCTTAGAAAAAAAGAACAAAGCTGGAGAAATAACCCAACCACTTCAACACATGCCATCTATAAATCCCTCCTCAACACCTACAGGAATACTATCCTTAGAACAAAGAAAGAATTCTACGGAAAAAAAATACACCACTTTATATTCGACTCAAAGGCTCTCTTTTCTTACGTCTCCTCTTTAACCAAACCATCTACTCCTACTATCCCAGACCACCAAGCTCTCAACAAAGCAAACGAACTAGCCAACTACTTCAAAACAAAAATCACCAACCTTACCCAATCAATCACATCCAACAACCTTACCCTAACACACCATCTCACACCCTTGCCGCAACAAAACACAAGCCTGGATTCATTCGAGCTCACTTCTTCATTGGAGATTGAAAACACACTCAAAAAATTCAAACCTTCCTCCCACCCATCAGACCCAATACCAACAAATCTCCTCATCGCCATACCAAACACCATCTCAAAATCAATTGCAGAAATTATCAATACATCCCTTTCTCAAGGCTTAGTTCCTAACCAGTTAAAATTGGCAATATTGAAACCATTACTAAAGAAACCAAACGCATGCCCATCAGACCCAGCTAACTTTAGACCTATCGCAAACTTACCACTCATCGCCAAACTGATGGAAAAAATTGTCAACAAGCAACTGTCAGATTATTTGGAAGACCACAACATTCTATCCCCAGCTCAATATGGATTCCGAAAATGCCTAAACACCGAATCTCTCTTACTATCTCTCACTGACACAATCCTCGTTAATCTGGAGAAAAAACAATCTTACCTGCTCATTCTTCTGGATCTTTCCGCTGCATTCGATACAGTAAAACACTCTACTCTTATAGACCAACTAGCCAACATAGGGATCAAAGGTACAGCCCTCAGATGGTTCCATTCCTTCTTAAGCAACAGATTCTACAAAGTAAGGATAAATAACAAAGAATCGCATCCAATCCTTACAGAGCAAGGAGTCCCGCAAGGATCCTCACTTTCACCCACCCTCTTCAATATCTACCTCCTCCCTCTCTGCCATCTACTCTCAAACCTTAAGCTTACCCATTACCTATATGCAGACGACATACAAATCCTCCTTCCGATTACAGAATCCCTTCAAAAAACCATCACGTACTGGAACGAATGCCTACAGCCTATCAAAAACCTACTCTCAAGCCTCAACTTAGTATTGAATGCTAATAAAACCGAAATGCTCATTGTCTCCCAGGATCCACTCACAATCTCTTCCAGCCTCTCTCTACCAAACGCAAACAACACGTTCTCATCTGACGTCAGAGACCTTGGAGCATGGCTTGATAATCATCTAAACCTAAAAAAGTTCGTAAACACCACCACAAAGGACTGCTTTTACAAACTGCAAGTCCTCAAAAAACTTAAACCCCTCCTTTACTTCTCCGACTTCAGGCTAGTACTACAATCTATCATTCTTTCTAAGCTCGACTATTGTAACTCCCTGCTACTAGGTATACCCGCCAACACTATCAAACCACTACAGATGGTTCAGAATTCAGCGGCTAGAATTCTAACTAGCACGAACAAAAAAGATCACATCACCCCAATCCTTCGGAACTTACATTGGCTTCCGATTAAACAAAGAATACTCTATAAGGTTCTCACTATCATCCACAAAGCGACAAACAAACTAGCTCCCATCACATTAAGCACTCAACTCCAAACACACACCTCTTCCAGACCAATCAGAAGCGCATACAGAGGAACACTACATGCTCTGCAAATAAAATCATCATTGAGCAAACGAGCGCTATCTTCAGCAGGCCCACACCTGTGGAACACACTTCCACCAGATCTTAGACTAGAACCCAGTCACCAAGAATTCAAAAAAAGACTGAAGACTTTTCTCTTCCAACAAGCTTTCCCAGACGCTCAATTTACAGAGACGGATAGACTTCCTAATTACTAGGTATCCTTTAATTATGGACACTGTACTAAGTACTACTTTTATGAATCTGCAACTGGACAACTATCTTTGAGTTCAAAAATTCACTTTATTTCATATATATATTTAGCATTGTTAATATTTATTTCTACTTTAAACAGTTATACCGCTTATAGTAAATAATATAATTCTTTATTTATTACCAGTTAAACTATTATTTTTATTTATTTTTCACTATGTTAAATTGTCATCCATTTATACTGTTCCATATGTTCTACGGTTCCATGTAAAGCTCCACTCTCTGTTGAGCAGTTCTTTGTTTTATGTAAACCGGAGTGATTTGTAGTCCCTACAAGAACTTCGGTATATAAAAATTAAAAATAAATAAATAAATAAAATAAATGAGAAGAGGGAAAGAACTGCAAGGTACTTAGACTGGGCAAAATGGTACCAAAAGTGTAATTAGCCTAAGACTCCGCAAAGAGGTAACAGCATTGGCAAACTTCTTAATTTACTTGACCGCTGACTGCATCCTTCATGGACTATACTACTTCATACTTCCGTTACAACTAGCCCACGGAAATTGAATCTTGAAAAGTGTATACTTAATACCTCCTTCCACTTTCTTTGCGGCTCTAAGCCATGAAGGACGCAGTCAGCGGTCAAGTAAATTAAGAAGTTTGACGGTCATCGCATGGAAGGTAGCATTGAAGCACAGAGTGGTATCGAAGAGATACAAGTTACATTTTGGTGATATCCAATGAGGAGATTGAAGGCAGTGGGTTGTAAGCATACATACAGCTGAATAAATTGAGCATCAATCAAAGCCAGTTGTAATTGAAAGGAAGACCAGTGGTGCATCTATAAGATCGGCAGAATATCGTACAGATAGTGTTCCAACAGGATTATTAAAAATTCAACGATTATAAATTCCCCTGATGAAACCGTAAGGTGAAACGAGGGCCCAGTTGGGATTAATAGGAAGATCAAGTATTCAACAGCATGACTACGGGATTAATAGGAAGATCAAGTATGCAATAGTATGACTACATGATTGATTTTCAAAGATTGAAGTATTGATAAAAATCCATTGATATTCACATTGTGAGATTTTTGCTTCAAGGTATTTATATAAACATTTAGGTGTTTGTGGTGACAAAAATCTTGTTCAGCATTGTAAGATTGAGTATTCATTGTATCCTGTAAAGGAAAGGATTCTTGTTAGAAATTAAGAGGGATTGCACTATTTTGAAATTGTGTTTTGAATGGAATTTGTGTGATTGAGTACGTATGAGAATGCGAGGGTATGATTTATATAAGATATGAGTAAATTAACAGTGAATGAACAATTTAAAAATCATGAATGGTTAATGTATTGGATATATTGGTTTTTTGATACATGTTTGTATAAATAAAAAAAGAAAAGAGAAAAAGTGATTTGAAATTGATAGTCTGTGCTTTTACTCCACTCCACAGGGAGTGTTTTTTGGTTTATATATATATATATATATATATATATATATATATATATATATATATATGTGTGTGTGTGTGTGTAGCTCTGGCACCGAAGTCTCCTTTTCTAAAACGTTCCTCTACTAATTAAATTTCCTATCTAAAATTAAGCCAAGTTAAGTGTTTGCATACCTGTTTCGTAACTAAATGGTTGATATTTGTTTAATAGAGAAAAACATGCTGAGACCATAAACTCTGCTATCCTTCTGTCAGCTCCGGGTCACATCCTGCTGCTGCTGCAGCTTTGAAGAGCATCATTGGAACAATTAAAGCATTATGCCTGTCTAACATAAATTACTTTTCCACTAGCTTTATTATGTTGAGTACTATCCAAGATGTTACAGCATAAGTTTCAAATCACAATATGGCTTCCAAATCCTCATATATTTCAACTATCAACAAACCATATCCATGAGGAACCCTTTTTAATACTTGTTTTTTTCAAACAACAATACCATTTATATTTTATATTGGGAATTAGTATCAGAATTTTTTAAAAAGTATACAGTCTCCAGGCTCTTGCCCGCAATGGGCTTCAACCAGTATTATGTAGAAGCACTCAGATGTTACGTCATTTATTATTTCCCATATAATGTTTTTTATGTGAACTTGTTTTACACCCAATTTTACTTTTATGACTCCACTTCACCAATAAGAAATGAACTTATCTTAATCGTTCTTCATTTCAAGTTAGTCTTAAGACTCAATCTTAATCGTTCTTCATTTCAAGTTATTCTTAAGACTCAATTTCTTCTTTTTAAATCTTATTCGCTGCAGTGCTCCCACTATTTTGTGCCCAACATTGTCAATGTTTTGGCGTGTTGCCACGCCTGCTTCAGGGGACTCAACACTTTACTGCAACCAAAGAATACCCATTATTATACCTTACTTCTTAAAAAGTTTTTTGTTATATACATGCTCAAACAGTGGAACTTACTCCTTTTTCTTTTACGGCCTCACTCGGCTCTTCCCTGCTGCTCTCCAAAGATGGCGATGATACCAATAAAAACGTGTGTATTTACGCTAGTGGGCATTGAGGCATTCATCGCCATCTTTGGAGAGCTGTGGGAAAGAGCCGAGCGAGGCCGTAAAAGATCAGAAGCCCTACATATTGTCCTCCTTCAATCTAAACCTGCCCTTTTGCTGTTTCTTCTAAATATGGGTAAAAGTATGCATGTTGTGGAAAACTGAACATGCTTTTAGCCAGTGCCACATTGAGGGAGGGCATTGTTAAAAATTGTCCTCTGCATGTCTAGTCTTGTGCGCCTACTTTGCCTGAATGTTTTGCATTTGAAGAAAAAGAAAAGACAGTTTAGAATTTCAGGAGTCGAGAGGCTGAGTTTAATGAGATCAGAAGCTCTGTCGATGTGCTCTGCTAAAAAACAGCCTCTAAGAGTGACCAAATACTTTAAAACAAGGAAAATAACTGAAAACATATATGATATAACAGTGAATGAGATATATGAATGATTACTAAAACACACTGCATCCTGTAAAAGTAAAATGAGGTCAGGGAATTTTAGTTAATATTGTGCTGCAACATGGAGAACTTTTGGCAGCTTATTGAACCTGATGAAGTGGCTGGAAGTACTAGAGAGATTGCAAAATGAAAGTTGTTGAATAAAATAGCAGATGGTATACTGCCACAGTTGATGTAATATTGCCACAATTCATAGACACTGCCATGCATTAATATATCACAGTGTCTCCCACCAATCAGCTATGAGAAGGGAATATATACCCCTGCAGTGACATCATCCTGCCACTATTCTCCATCTCCAGCAGATGGTGGACATGCATCTTCCTACTGGGGATTGCTTCAATTTGAAAAAGGAGAAATAAGGAAAATAAATTTGCCCCACTCTCCAGCGGTGATACAAAAACGTCCCTCCACCAGTTGAGAATTCCTGAGGTGATTTCCATGGTCCCTCAAATGAATGCCTTGGTCCAGTAGCTGGTTTTTCAGCCAGCGTGGATTTAGCGTGGATTTAGCTTTTTTTTGAAAAATATCAAAACACAGTTGACTTGGCAAAATATTTTTAAAAAGTCCCGACTTATCTGATGATGATTGAAAGCCCGACGTAGCCACGTTTCTGGTCCGCGAACAGACCTTTCTTCAGGGGATGTTATCCTGTGTGCATAGTAGCCGGTGAATCAAAAGTCTTCTGTGTTTTGATATTTTTCAAAAAAAAGTGGAAGAAGAATATAAGAACATCACATCGGGACATGAAGATTTAATTTGAATTGGTTGCACAGAGTTTTCTAAAAAATTGGACGGTGGTGGTTTGGTTTATGATTATATATACAGAATTGAGTACACCCTGGCTGGGGCTTTAAACTCATATATATGAAACATGCCCTCCGTCTCTTAAAAAAAAATTTTCAGCCTTCAGCAGCGAGGTTGGTTTGGGTCAGACATTAGATCCGCCGACCTCCTGCATGAACAATGTTGGTTTATTGATAAGATTCACAGATTGTGAGCTATTAAACGTTCAAATATCTTATTAAAAATAATTCTAAAAGGGGGTTTTTTGAATGTGAATTGGATTATATAGTGTGATTCCCCCAAAAAAATTTTGGGTGCTTTTTGATATTTGGTATCATACACGATAAAAGGATTGACATTATCCTTAAGCAGGCATTTAAAGCAGTGGTAATGACTTTACAAATAGCTTCTTGTTCCCTGGTGGTTCACTCTTCTTTACTTCTCTCTCAAAAGGTTGATGACTATGGGGTGAATTCCAGGGCAGTTATGGAGCCAGCGGCCACCTTCTTGGCAGATGAAGGTGTGATTTGGTCCGCATCTCAGCCAGAGGGGTGGCTTCAGTAATAGCGGCCAGGCATCAATTATGGCTGAGAAATTGGTTGGCTAATGCAACCTCCAAGGCTAACCTCACGAAATTGCCCTTTAAAGGCTCGCTCTTGTTTGGAAGCAAGTTGGAGAAACTGGCCAGTAAATGGGGTGATTCACCAGCTCCTCAGTTACCAGAGAATAAGAAGCAGATATCACGCTCCTTTAGCATGAGAGGTCTATGTGAGGATCCAAGCGTTTTCAACCTTATAGAAAAGCGACCTTTCAGAAGACTTGGCCTTTTGGTAGTCTTTTCGCCCCAGACAGCTCAGAAGGGGTGTGGGGGCTTGGGAAGTGGATCCTCCCGAGCCTCCCAATGAATGCCGACTTATCCCCAGGAACAGGAGATGGGGGGCTCCTCTCTCTCTTCTATCAGATGTAGGTCGAGATCACATTGGATCAATGGGTCCTGGAGGTGATACAAGAAGGATATGCGCTGGATTTTCACAGTATTCCTTGGGACATATTCATGGTATTTCCTTGCCACTCCTCGCAGAAGAAGCGGTAAGTTGAGGATACATTGGCAAGGCTCCTCAGTCTGAGGGCTGTGATTCTGGTGTCCACGTCTCAAGTAAATATGGGGTGATATTCAATTTATTTCGTCATGCCTAAGAAAGAGGGATCCTTTAATCCCATCCTGGATCTCAAAGGTGTCAACCGTCATCTGCGGGTGACATTTTCTCATGGAGACCTTGTGCTCCTTGATAATGGCCATGCAGTCGAGGGAATTTCTGACCTTTTTGGACCTATACGAAGCATATTTTCATATTCCCATTCAACTACATCATCAACACTTTCTGCGGTTCGCAGTTCTGGGACGCCATTATCAGTTTCGGGCTCTGCCTTTCGGTTTGGCTACTGCTCCCAGAATCTTTTCCAAGGTAATGTTGGTAGTTGCGGAAGAATTGAAAAAGGATGGGATCCTAGTAAAAGTCACTGGAAGAGAGCCGCTTGGTGACCCTCAAGGTGATCTCCCTGTTGCAGGAGCTCGACTGGGTGGTGAACCTGGCCATGAGCAGGTACTTGATTTAATGGCGGCAACCCTGGAAGTGGTAGCATGGGCGAGAGCACATATGCGTCTTCAGTGCTCCCTGTTGTCTCAGTGGAAGCCACAGTCTCTGGACTATTCAGTTTGGCTCCACCTGCTGACATAGGCCTCCTCCCGACAGCAGTGGTGCCTTCTGCTGGATTATATAAGGAAGGGAATTTTCCTAGCAACGGACTGGCGACAGATGTGAGCCTCCTTGGTTGTAGAGCTCACTGTCAGGATCTGACAGTGCAAGGCACTGGGATGCAAAAGAGTCTCTCTGGAACATTTTTATTTATTTATTTAAGGTTTTTATATACCGGCAATCATGACAACATATCTTGCTGGTTTACATAAAACAGGGGTGCAGTATATACATCAAACTGGAACTGTGTGTCAGAAGGTGCAGTTACATATAACAGGGGTAGCAGAACTGGGAGAAGGAGGAAGAGAAAGGATAGAATAGTAGCGGTTAAACAATATACAAATTAAGTGCTATATACAATGCATGGTTGAAGGCTGATAGTTTTGTGGAGGTGATAGTGGGGTCGTTAGATTGTGTCCGGGAACGCTTGCTTGAAAAGCCAAGTCTTAAGTTTGTTTCTAAAAGTTAGGAGGCAGGGCTCCTGTCTGAGATCTGAAGGAATGGAGTTCCAAATGAGGGGACCAGCTGTGGAAGTGGCACGATCTCTTAGGGTAGCGTGTCTGGTCGTTTTCGCAGGGGGTGCTAGGAGTGAGCCTCTGTAAGCGTCTCTGGTTGGTCTTGACGAGTTGTAAATTTGGATAGGGATTTGCAGATCAAGGGTGGTGAGTTGATGTATTGTTTTGTATATGATGGATATGGCTTTGTACAAGATTCGGAAGTGTACGGGTAGCCAGTGAAGCTCTTTCAGTATGGGCGATATATGATCTCTTCTCCTGGCGCCTGTCAGTAGTCTGGCTGCTGAGTTTTGAACCATCTGCAACGGTTTGGAGTAGGATGAAGGAAGACCTAGCAATAGAGAATTGCAATAATCTAGTTTCGAGAAAATGATTGCTTGGATGATCGTTCTGAAGTCGTGAGCATGGAAAACATCAATTGTTTGGAAGCCAGGGCAGTCCAGCTTGCATGTTTGCAATTCAGCAACAGGTTGCGGGGTTGAGTGGTCCGGAGTATGTCAGAAAACACGACGATTGTGGCTTATAGAATGGGCAGAACTACATCTCCAGATGATCTCAGCCTCGCATATAGCAGGAAAAGACAATGTAAGAGCAGACTTTCTCAGCCGGGAAAATCTGAACCCAGGAGAATGGGAACTAACAAATGAGGCTTCAGCTGATTCTGGATCACTGGGGTCTCCCATTTCCAGCCTGCTGGAAACTTCTCACAATGCAAAAGGTCTGCGATTATTCAGTCACAGGAGAGATCTGAAGTCATTGGGAATCGATGCCTTGGTGCAGGAGTGACCGGAAGAGAAGTTACAATATGCCTTTCCTCCATGGTTCATGCTGGGCAGATTACTCTGAAGGACCAAGCACTATAGATGGTTGGTGTTCTTGGTTGCTCCAGATTGATCAAGGAGACCGTGATATGAGGATCTGTGGTGGCTCCTGGCGGAATTGCCCCTTCAGCTTTCAGCACACAGGGATCTCGTGGCATGGTCCTAATCTTCACAAAGATACGAATCAATTTTTTTCTTATGGTGAGGCCCTTGAAAGAGCTCGCTTGCTGAAACATGTCTACTCTGTGGCAGTGATTTCCACCTTGCTACTAGCTAGAAAGTTCTCCACCTCCTTGGCGTATGTGCGGGTTGGTGAGTGTTTGAGGCCTGGTGTGAGGATTGAGGTTCAGTCAAGATCCTGCTCATTTTGGAATTTTTGCAGGATGGCTTGAATAAAGGCTTGGCACTTAATTCCTTAAAGGTACAAGTTGCAGCTTTCACCTGTTTCACAGGTCAGGTGAATGACGGATCCTTGTCGGCTCATCCTGATGTGGCCCATTTCCTGAAAAGAGTGAAACATCTTTGTCCTCCTTTGCGCTTTCCGGTGCCCTTATGGAGTCTTAATTTGGTTTTGGATTTCTTAGCAGGCCCTTCGTTTAGACAGATGCATAACCTGACCTTGCAGTTACTGACCTTGAAAACGGTGTTTCTTGTGGCAATTTGTTCTTCCTGTAGAGTTTCTCAGCTGCAGGCCTTGTCTTGCTGGAAGACATTCCTCCATGTGGCTCTAGGGTTGGTATATCTGCATACTGTTCCTTCCTTTCTACCGAAGGTGGTCACTGACTTTCACTTGAATCAGTCCATCTCCCTGCTATCTCTGGACAGAAAAAGAGAAGCAGAGGAGTATCATCTGTTGTGACCTTTAGAAGTCAAGAGACATATTGTCCGGTATCTGGAGGTTACTAAGCCTTTATATAAGATGGATCACTTGTTTGTCCTTCACGGTGGTACTAGGCAGGGAGAGCAGGCCTCATGGCCTACCATAGCTTGCTGGATTAAGGAGGTAGTCATATCTACATATGTTAATGCTGGAAAGCTGTTACCTAGTCAGGTTAGGGCTCATTCCACTAGGGCTCAGGCAATGACATGGGCGGAAGAGAAATTGTTGTCTCTTGTCAACATTTGCCGAGCTACGGCGTGGTCCTTGTTGCACATAAGAACATAAGAAATTGCCATGCTAGGTCAGACCAAGGGTCCATCAAGCCCAGCATCCTGTTTCCAACAGATGTGGCCTGGTGCAAGAAGGGGACACTGCCGGCAGCAGCAGCAATTGTTGACACCTCACCACTGCCGGCTGGCTGATTCCTTCCTTGCCTCTCTCTCTTCCTTTGTGGCAGCTTCCCAGACCTCCTTCAACAGCTACAGCACCATATGCAGGCTCAGTCCCTAGAGGCAATCCAACTGAAATTATGGCACTCAACCGTCATCTCAACTCCCCTTCACCGACCACTGGAGTGTCTCCACTTCCCTGCGGCCCTGCAGCAGGACCAGGCTTCCCATGCAAGCCTCTTTGAGCCCAGGTATTTATTTATTTATTTATACCCCCAATTACATTTCCCCCACTAAGACCCAATATTGTCCCCAACATTGCCTATATCCATCTTCACATTTACATCACAGTCAAGCTCACACTATTCATTCAAGGTAAGGCGATAGATAAAATAGTTAATGTTACATGTACTTAAATGTAGCTAATCACAATACATTTTTTTTTATAACCAGTGTTATGTAGCTAATCACAATACATTTTTTTATAACCAGTGTTCTCCCTTATTTAAGAACAGGTGTAGGTGGAGAAGGCAATTTCCTCAACACAATGATCCATCAAGTAAACTTCACAATCATCCCTCTCACATTACCAACTTAGCTCCCCTTTTTTGCTGTAACAGGGATACAAAGTAGAGCATATAGAAAGACATGATTTAATGGGACACAGTCAACATGGATTTACCCAAGGGAAGTCTTGCCTAACAAATCTGCTTCATTTTTTTGAAGGGGTTAATAAACATGTGGATGAAGGTGAACTGGTAGATGTAGTGTATTTGGATTTTCAGAAGGCGTTTGACAAAGTCCCTCATATGAGGCTTCTACGAAAACTAAAAAGTCATGGGATAGGAGGCGATGTCCTTTCGTGGATTACAAACTGGTTAAAAGACAGGAAACAAAGAGTAGGATTAAATGGTCAATATTCTCAGTGGAAAAGGGTAAACAGTAGAGATGTGAATCGTGTCCTCGTTCGTCTTAACGATCGATTTCGGCTGGGAGGGGGAGGGAATCGTATTGTTGCCGTTTGGGTGTGTAAACTATCGTGAAAATCGTGAGCCGACACACTAAAACCCACCCCCGACCCTTTAAATTAAATCCCCCACCCTCCCGAACCCGCCCCCCCCAAATGCTTTAAATTACCTGGGGATCCAGCGGTGGTCCGGAACGGCGGCGGTCCGGAACGGTCCCCTCAATTGAATCCTGTTGTCTTCAGCCGGCGCCATTTTGCAAAATGGCCGCCGCAAAATGGCGGCGGCCATAGACAAAAACGATTCGACGCAGGAGGTCGTTCCGGACCCCCGCTGGACTTTTGGCAAGTCTTTTAGGGGTCAGGAGGCCCCCCCAAGCTGGCCAAAAGTTTCTGGGAGTCCAGCGGGGTTCAGGAAGCGATTTCTTGCCGCGAATCGTTTTCCGTACGGAAAATGGCGCCGGCAGGAGATCGACTGCAGGAGGTCGTTCAGCGGGGGTTCCGGACCGCCGCTGAACGAAAATGGCGCCGTACGGAAAATTGCAATGCGCCCTCCTATCTCGGTGGAGCCCACGATTACAGAACTTCACCGTACACCTACCTCTACCAGCCAGAGTGCGGAATCAGCTACGGTGGTGGTTGCAGCCTGGCCACATGAGCCGGGGGTCAAGAATGTCCTCCCCAACCTGGACCCTGCTCACTACAGATGCCAGCCTGAACGGATGGGGAGCACACTGCAAAGAACTCACCGCCCAAGGGCGGTGGAGCAGAGAAGAGTCGAGGTGGAACATCAACCGACTAGAAGCAAGGGCAGTCAGGCTCGCATGCCTGCGATTTGCCCACAGACTTCGAAACAGAGCGGTCAGAGTGATGTCAGACAACGCCATCACAGTGGCATACATCAACCGACAGGGCAGAACCAGAAGCCGACAGGTGTCCCTAGAAATAACTCCCCTGATGATTTGGGCGGAAGCAAATCTCCAGGACATCTCCGTCGTCCACATCGCCGGGAAGGACAACACCACGGCAGACTTCCTCAGCAGAGAAAGCCTAAACCCGGGGGAGTGGCAGCTGTCGCCCACACCTTTCCAGATAATTGTGGATCAGTGGGGGACGCCGGGCATGGACCTACTAGCAGACAGGTCCAACGCTCAAGTACCCAGATATTTCAGCCGCAGGCGGGATCCTCTATCCCAGGGGATCGATGCCCTGGTACAGCCATGGCCTCAGGGGATCCTGCTATATGCCTTTCCTCCGTGGCCCCTGCTGGGCGCCATTATACACAAGATTCAGTGACACAGAGGCCTAGTTCTTCTAGTGGCCCCGGACTGGCCAAGAAGGCCCTGGTACGCAGACATGAGAAGACTACTGGCAGGGAATCCTCTACCTCTGCCTCCATACAGGGACCTGCTGTGGCAAGGTCCCATCCTCCACGAGGATCCAGCTCAATTCTCTCTTATGGTCTGGCCATTGAGAGGGCTAGACTGAAGAAAAGAGGATACTCTGAGCCAGTAATAGATACACTCCTCCGAGCACGCAAGTTCTCCACATCTCTAACATATATAAGAATCTGGAGAGTATTTGAAGCCTGGTGCGACACTCACAGCACCAATCCACATGCCGCTAAGATCCCTATCATTTTGGATTTCCTACAAGATGGACTTCAGAAGGGTCTATCCCTCAACTCCATCAAGGTTCAGGTGGCAGCGCTGTCTTGCTACGGTCCCAGGAGGGACGGCAACACCATTGCCACACACCCAGACGTTTCACGTTTCCTGAAAGGAATCAAACACATTGCTTCCTTAGGAGCATACACTGAGCTTTCAGTTATATGGCTTAGCCCATGGTATTGCCTGCTAGATAAGTGGCAACTTGGAATGTGCAAGGGCATTCTAGCATGCAAGGTCATGTAGAGGGAAAACCTTGTACCTTGAAAACACAAAAACCACACAATGAAAGGAGCCAACCAGGAAGTATATTTTTCAAACCAGAGACTACTTTATTAGGGAAGACACGTAGTCCACTGTTAGAATTCAAGTCATGCTCTTAGGTAATCACAATCTGTAAAGATAAGATAGCAAATAGCACAACACATTGTAAATTATATGAACAGCACATTGTGAGTAGACCTGTACATACATTGTTTGAAATGGCATCATTACAAATACAGGCTTTGCATCTTATCCTTTTGGTACAATCATGATTACAACAAAGACCATAGAAAGCGGAATTGTCACCCAGAATAGCTACAGTACAGCTCTAATGTTGGAGCTGATAGCAGCCTTGCTATGTGATGGCTAGGAAAAGGCCCCAGACATGGAGACAGCAGGACTAGGTCCAAAGAGTACAGCATGGAGGCAGGAGGGCCAGGAAAAGACACAGCAGCATGAATGCAGCAGCAGCAGGAGCTGAGATGAGACACCAGCATCTGAAGCAGAAGATGAGATATGATGAGAAGAGGCATTAGCTGGACTGTGACTGGAGGCCGCATCAAGAAGGATGGAAAATGGGCAGAGCATGAAGGAGGGCTTTAGAGTTAGGCTGCTGGACCACAATGGCTGACAGTAGACCATCCCTTCTGCATGCTAGCACATGAACTCTGCAGTGAGGACGAGCCCAGCAGGCTTCTTCCATCTAGCCAGCACAGGACCTCTATAGTGAGGACGAGCCCAGCAGGCTTCTTCCATCTAGCCAGCACAGGACCTCTATAGTGAAGAAGGGTCCAGCAGGCTTCTTGCTTCTAGCCAGCACAGGACCTCTATAGTGAGGAAGGGTCCAGCAGGCTTCTTCCTTCTAGCCAGCACAGGAACTCTATAGTGAGGACGGGTCCAGCAGGCTTCTTGCTTCTAGCCAGCACAGGAACTCTGTAGAGGGGACTCCCAGGAATGTTGATACAACTGTTATTTAGCATTCAATGCCACCATCTCTGGGTCTTTTATGGCCTCTTGCCACATCGTGGCTTGCCACTTTGGAGGGCATGTCTTTTGGGGGCCTACTCCTACTCTTCATCACTCCTCTATTACCACTCATCCACACCAAAAGATATACAGACAAACTGGAATAACAAACAAAACCTTTCACTCCAACAAAGACAAAAGTCCAAGGTAAAAGGAAACAGATGGCAACAGAAGACCAGACAACGCACTCAGGTAACTGAATCAGAAAAAGCTCTTACTCTCACTAAACCACTCACCAACTCTCCTCTCTCTCCCATGCCTGATACACCCTCAAAGAGGCAGCTGCAGGAAGCTAGGATATATAAACTGAAAAAAGAACACACCATGCACTAATTTATACTAGCCACGTAAAATGTCGTGGCACGTGGTGATGCTATGCACCGTGCGATGACACAAAGCAGCTGCATTATATACATATGCGATGTGGCAGGCTGCAAATTAGCCTAACCATGTACTTCTTTTTTTTTTTTTTTTTATTGCGGGTACTATTTTTGCTATATTTATAGCGATTTGATGAGTAAGTCTCAGAGCCTAAATTTAGCTCCCAGAACCTCCCCTCCTGCACTTTCCTGTCTCATTGGTAGCCATATGTAACAGGACAGTCAGCTGCTCCTCAGTACTCTAAAATATTATCTAAGTGGCGCGTGAGGTCCGTTACCTTCACAGCAAGCAGACAAGTTACCAAACGATTCTCATGCCCACCAGCCACCCAGATATCTACGTTTCTAATGATCAATTCACCCACTATAATGGCTATCCTAACCATTTCCTCCTGTGCACATGACCCTGGAGATACATCCTCTGTGTGAGAGGATAAGGCATTACCTGGAGGGCAGCTCCTAGCTACAGAATCACTTCCTGCCCCACCAAGGTGATGGCCTCCTGGTCCTTCTCAAGGGCTGCTTGACTGGATTTGAGACCCCTCTACAATGTCCCTGAAGTTCTCCTCTCTGTCTGCCGCAGCTCTTCCAGGTCTGCCATTCTGGCCTCCACAGATTGGACTCGTTCTCTGAGAGCGAGGAGCTCGTTGCATCGGGTGAACACATACAATATCTCACCAACAGGCAGATACTTGGCACTCAGTGCAAAAGACTGGATTGCCCCCAACTTGTTGCTGGACTTCTCTCTGCATCTTCATTTTATTAAGTTGCTAAAGTTTTAAAGCTGATTATGGAGTAGGTATGTCTCTCAATTTAAGGAATTTTAAATTATTTGATGTCTTTTAAAATCTAAGTTTTTTAAATTGCTAATTAGGTGACTCTTGTTAGTTTGTGAAAGACCAGCAACAAGACTAATACTAGTGACTAGTTGACCAGCTCTCATCTTTTCAGATCAAGTAAGTAACCTTTGCAAACTCATAATTTTAATACTTAAAAGCAAATTCTAACTTCAGAAAATAACCCAAAGTCCAATTTCTAAACACACACAATTCCTACAAGCATTTAAAACTAACCCACAATAAACACAGCCAGTAATTGTTTAACCCTTTAAGATTTTTTTTTGAAAGTTTGTAGGCGTACTTTCCCAGTAGGCCCAACTTACCATCAGCAGATGAAGGTCCTGCAGTCAGCATGCCCTCCAGATTGAGTCTCTGATTCTATTTTCCAACCAACCACTCTTGGGACCTTTTCCTGTAAAGTAATCTTTCCTTTGACTCTCACCCAGGTAAATCCTCTCCACACTATTGAAGAAATCTGCTCTTGGACAGATAATAAATCTGAAAGTAACTCCCTTGCAGGACTCTGCTTTGGTTCCTCAGCACATACTCAAGAATCCTCTTTCCTTCAGCCTCTGATGAAATCCCTCTGACATGGATCATCAGGAAACTTGGAAATCCTTCCTCAGATCCCTCAACAGAACTTCTGTAGTCCTAGAGGCCGGGGTACCTCAACCTTGGGCCCCAGCCACCCTCTTAAGGACAAGAGGCAGGACTGGAAGTCCTCTCCTTTTGGACAAATCAGCTTCCAGCAGCAGTCTTAGCCAAAGAGATATCCTGAAGAACCATGAACAATGAGGGCTTAGGAGTTTTGTTAAACTCATGACACCTTACAGTGCAGTGGGTCAGAACTTCTCTACCATTCCTACTGTACCTTCTCATCACATGCAATATCTATGGAGACACTGAAGCATAAAAATATGGGACAATTTGGGGACACTTTTACATATGTACTGCAGCGTCTTTATCCTAAAGACCAAATAGGCCCCAATCAAATGGCTATAACAGATGAATATTTGAACGGGAGAATCATAAGGTGAGAATTGGTCTTCCAGTCCATATCAATTCACCATCTTCCACAAGCCCAGGAAAAAACATCTAAATACAAATTTCCTTTCATGGGAAGGAAGGAAGGTGGCTCATGCCAAGTGTATAAACATTGTCTTGAAAAGGGAGGAGATGTATGACAGCATGTACTAGAGACACCAGAGGGAACAGCAGCTGCAACAGATGATATATTCTCAGAGACACAGTGTAAGGGATAAAAAGGCTGCGGTGGGCCTTGGATCTGGGGCTTGGCAGGGATAGTGACTTAACCTTGAGCCTGGAAATTGTGGAGAAGAGCAGACAAGACTAAAATTGCCTATTTATGAAACTGGCTGGTGGAGGAAGGGCACTGCTGCTGAGGAAATTAATTGACCCCAGGATTACTAAGGGGTTGCTGAAAATTTGGGAATTGTTCTCAGCAACCAGATGGCTGGGAAACAAGAGGGAGAGGAACCTGGACTTCGAGACCTCCAGAGAGAAAGCACCTTAAAGATTACCTGAAGGTACAAAGGCTGCACTTTATGTATAGCTGGATAAACTGGTTATTCACAAATAAAACTTTGTGCAGATTCCAGTAGGAAAGGGCGTATTTTCTCTCAGGCTCCAAACTGTCACACAAACAAGAGAGTGACAAATTCTGGCAGAAAAAAAAAAGAGAAGCTATTGGAGGAGCTCAGGAAGAGGTGGGGGTTGGGATTCTATTCCTCCCCAACCTAGAAAAGCCTGAGCAGAAGCAACAGGTAGAGCTCAGACAGAATTCCTGAGAAGGAACAAGGTGAGGGGTCCAGATGCATTAACTACTGGAGAGAAGAGATGAGACCTCACAAGAGATTCAGGAATGAACAAACAGCAGAGGAGGAAAATGATTTCCCTGTGCTCTTTTCCATGGAGACATCAGAGTCAGAGGGATAGAGTGAAAAACTCCACACAGCATCTGGTCCAAAATTGCTGGAGGCACGCTGGAGGCTTACTATGATACAGAGAAAAAGAAAGTGTATAATAGATTTTCTCTCTGAGGTTTAACTTTTTGAACTTTCCTTTTAAGCTATCTGGAAGAAGATTCTGCTCTTGGGCTAGAAGTATCCCTGGCACTGCACCCCAACATGTGTAGAAGAATGAGATTAAAAATCATCAGGTAAGTGCCACAGTATATAAACATCTTCAAAAAACGAGAGTATCTCTGAACAATTAATAGGTTCTAAATCTTGAGAGAGATTGAGAGATTTTGAACCTATTAATTTAGAACCTATTAATTGTTCAGAGATACTCTCGTATTTTGAAGACGCTTAGAAAATAATACATGATTCATCTGAGGTGATATCTTGTTCATGGTAATTATATCCCTCTTAAATATTTTTGTGCATCGTTTTTGTGGTCTCTTACAGTATATATAGTAACACAGTAAATGCCAAATTGCAGCAGAAAAAGACTCAAGTGATTTATTCAGTCTTCCCAGCAAGCTTTATTTGTTTATTTTTTAATGTATTTATTTTTATTCTGCTAATTTAATAACTGCTGCTTCGCTGCAGGTTATCCCATGCCTCTACTGGGTAGTAGATTTGTTTGCTGCCAGGGAAATGATGAGGTTCATATTCAGTCACCTTCCAGATAGCAAAGTTATCCAGATTAACTTACCCATCTGCCTTTGGAAGTATTTTCAATAGTGCAGTCCTACTATTAACGTTTTAGATCCTGCTCATTGAAGGAGTTATTTCCTGATGCCCCTTTTTACATATCTTAGTTAACTAGACCCAAATATGGTATAAATATGGTATAAAAAAGTTTGCAAGTCATTAAAAGTATATGAAAAAATGTTCCACTTGTGGAACGTTGGTACCTAAAAGGTTAATACAGCTGGCTAACGATACTCGGCTCACCTTAGGTCACCTCTGTGGCCCTACCAGACTTAGCTGATTCAGGCCTAGATTCACAAAGTCACAATATTTTATCACAGGAGAGGCCCAATATCATCCCTAATCTAACTCGACCCCTGCCCACCTTGGGGTCAACATATGAGGCAGCCCCACAAAAAAAGTGTAAAAATAGAAAATATCCACCGTGCGGCAATGAACCACCACCCTCACCTAAACCCTCCCCAATCAAGCAAATGTCTGGGTCCATTAGTTGCCCCTCCACCCTGAGCTGCCTCCCATCCCCTCCCCCCCCCCCTTCCATACAAAGAATAAGACAATAGCCCCCCCAAAGTTACCTGGTGGGCTAGTGACTAGGGATGTGAATCGTTTTCCATATCGTCTTAACGATAGAAATCGTGTGGCAGGGCAAGAAAATCGTCTTAGGCACGATTTTTTAGTTAAAAAATCGTTAAAAATCGTTTTTTCCGATTAGTGCGCACTAACTCGAGTTAGTGCGCACTAACTGGGAGTTAGTGCGCACTAACTGAAAATGATACAATTTGACACTTTTCAGGTCAGTTAAGGTCAGTTTAGGAATGAATATGTATTCCTATTGGCTGCCCTCTTATTTATTCATGTTACCAAGTTTCCTACTGACAGTATATGGGGGATGGGAAATGGAAACAGTTGGTAGCTTGACAAAACAATTAATGTGATCAGTCAATGTGACTAGAACTTGTGCCCTAACCCTGATACCAGGGGTATTGTGATCTTCCTGCACACAGTGCCCTATCCCTATTAATACCAGGAGTGTTGTGATCTTCCTGCACACAGTGCCCTATCCCTAATACCAGGGGTGTTGTGATCTTCCTGCACACAGTGCCCTATTCCTGATACTGGGGGTGTTGTGATCTTCCTGCACGCAGTGCCCTATTCCTGATACCGGGGGTGTTGTGATCTTCTTGCACACATCCAGATATCAGGGATAGGGCACTGCATGCAGGAAGATCACAACACTCCTGGTATTAATAGGGATAGGGCACTGCATGCAGGAAGATCACAACACTCCTGGTATTAATAGGGATAGGGCACTGCATGCAGGAAGATCACAACACCCCTGGTATCAGGGATAGGGCACTGTGTGCAGGAAGATCACAATACCCCGGAGGAGTGAGGGTCAGGCAGCTCCCCCCTGTCTGTGAAGCCAGCCTCTCACTAGTAATGCAGGGAGGGAGCTGTCTCAGACTTCACCATCCTCCCCCCCCCCCCCCCTTACCCACACACCATTCACTAGCTGGGACATGGGGGAAGTCAGGAGTGAGGGTCAGGCAGCTCCCCCCTGTCTGTGAAGCCAGCCTCTCACTAGTAATGCAGGGAGGGAGCTGTCTCAGACTTCACCATCCACCCCCCTCCCTCACCCACACACCATTCACTAGCTGGGACATGGGGGAAGTCAGGAGTGAGGGTCAGGCAGCTCCCCCTGTCTGTGAAGCCAGCCTCTCACTAGTAATGCAGGGAGGGAGCTGTCTCAGACTTCACCATCCTCCCCCCCCCCCCCCTCACCCACACACCATTCACTAGCTGGGACATGGGGGAAGTCAGGAGTGAGGGTCAGGCAGCTCCCCCCTGTCTGTGAAGCCAGCCTCTCACTAGTAATGCAGGGAGGGAGCTGTCTCAGACTTCACCATCCTCCCCCCCCCCCCTCACCCACACACCATTCACTAGCTGGGACATGGGGGAAGTCAGGAGTGAGGGTCAGGCAGCTCCCCCCTGTCTGTGAAGCCAGCCTCTCACTAGTAATGCAGGGAGGGAGCTGTCTCAGACTTCACCATCCTCTCCCCCCCCCTCACCCACACACCATTCACTAGCTGGGACATGGGGGAAGTCAGGAGTGAGGGTCAGGCAGCTCCCCCCTGTCTGTGAAGCCAGCCTCTCACTAGTAATGCAGGGAGGGAGCTGTCTCAGACTACACCATTCACTAGCTGGGACATGGGGGAAGTCAGGAGTGAGGGTCAGGCAGCTCCCCCCTGTCTGTGAAGCCAGCCTCTCACTAGTAATGCAGGGAGGGAGCTGTCTCAGACTTCACCATCCTCCCCCCCCCCTCACCCACACACCATTCACTAGCTGGGACATGGGGGAAGTCAGGAGTGAGGGTCAGGCAGCTCCCCCCTGTCTGTGAAGCCAGCCTCTCACTAGTAATGCAGGGAGGGAGCTGTCTCAGACTTCACCATCCACCCGCCCCCCTCACCCACACACCATTCACTAGCTGGGACATGGGGGAAGTCAGGAGTGAGGGTCAGGCAGCTCCCCCCTGTCTGTGAAGCCAGCCTCTCACTAGTAATGCAGGGAGGGAGCTGTCTCAGACTTCACCATCCCCCCCCCCCCCCCTCACCCACACACCATTCACTAGCTGGGACATGGGGGAAGTCAGGAGTGAGGGTCAGGCAGCTCCCCCCTGTCTGTGAAGCCAGCCTCTCACTAGTAATGCAGGGAGGGAGCTGTCTCAGACTTCACCATCCTCCCCCCCCCCCCCCTCACCCACACACACCATTCACTAGCTGGGACATGGGGGAAGTCAGGAGTGAGGGTCAGGCAGCTCCCCCCTGTCTGTGAAGCCAGCCTCTCACTAGTAATGCAGGGAGGGAGCTGTCTCAGACTTCACCATCCTCCCCCCCCCCCCCTCACCCACACACCATTCACTAGCTGGGACATGGGGGAAGTCAGGAGTGAGGGTCAGGCAGCTCCCCCCTGTCTGTGAAGCCAGCCTCTCACTAGTAATGCAGGGAGGGAGCTGTCTCAGACTTCACCATCCTCCCCCCCCCCCCCTCACCCACACACCATTCACTAGCTGGGACATGGGGGAAGTCAGGAGTGAGGGTCAGGCAGCTCCCCCCTGTCTGTGAAGCCAGCCTCTCACTAGTAATGCAGGGAGGGAGCTGTCTCAGACTGGTATCAGGGTTAGGGCACTGTGTGCAGGAAGATCACAACACTCCTGGTATTAATAGGGATAGGGCACTGTAAGAGATGACTGTAGTAGATTGAATAAAGATCTGATGTTTCTGCTCTCCTCACACCAAACAAAAACAACACACAAGCAGAGAAGCCCTTCTTACAAAGCTGAGCTAGTGAGTTAAGTAGGAGGAAAAGTAAACATACTGGTGCCAGTGTGGCTACTTAAAAAATACACTTACCAACAATCAATTACATATATTTGAACTGTGTACAGTTCCAGCCAGGACCACCTTTCTAAAATGCACAGTGATTGGCAAATTCAACATGCACTAGCATTTCAGGTGCCTGCTAACAAAAATAATAAACAAACAAGTTCTAGTCACGTGAGTGCTGATCATTACATACTTTTTTTGTCAAGCTTCCAACTGTTTCCATTTCACATCCCCCCAACCATTACCTCAGTATTAGCCTTGGTAACATCAATAGATAAGAGCACAGCCAGCCAATAGGAATACATACATACATATTCATTCCTAAGTGACCTTTACTGACCTGGGAAGTGTGAACACTTTGTTTCATTTTCTGTTGGTGTTCGTTAGTTTCCAGTTCCATTTCCCATCCCCCCAACCATCCCATCCCCCCAACCATCCCATCCCCCCAACCATCACCTCAGTGGTAACCTTGGTAACATCAATAGATAAGAGGGCAGCCAGCCAATAGGAACACATATTCATTCCTAACTGACCTTCAGTGACCTGGAAAGTGTTTATTTGTATCATTTTCAGTTAGTGCGCACTAACACGATTTAACGATTTTTAACGATAAATCGTTAGAATTTCTATTGTATCGTGTTCTATAACGATTTAAGACGATATAAACATTATCGGACGATAATTTTAATCGTTGAAAAACGATTCACATCCCTACTAGTGACTGTGACCCTGCACCCCCCAACACTCCTTACTTTTAAAATAATAATTGGTGGCCAGTAGGAGGGACCAGTGCTCCTCTAGCCCCAGTCCTGGTCAACACCATTTTCCAAAATGGCACCGACCTGCCTTTGCCCCACCAAGTGGCGCCATTTTCCAAGTGGTAAGGGCAAAGGCCCTATCACAGCTTGATAAATCTCCCTATAACTTAGCTGGCTAACTTTGAATATCGAAGTTAGCCGGCTAACTTGACTGGCAAACTAAACTCCTCCCAGTTACGCCCCCTTCGATAATATAGACCAGTGGTTCTCAACCTTTTTTCTGTCGGGACACACCTGACAGATGGTTCCCACATGCATGACACACTGAACCAATGATCGTCACGGGGCTAGATGTAAAAGTATAGTTTGCATCCATGGGAACCCCCTCCCCCCCCCCCAACCCACAATAATGGATGTAAAGCAGAATTACGACATTCCCCATACAACTCACCCTACAAAAAAGATATTTTGGTTCTGGTGTCATCTCAGTAACAGCAACTCAAACTCCTACTACCAGGCTCAATAGCCCTACTTATGAAAAGACAGCAGTTTACCACCAATGCATGTCCTCTTGAGAAAACACAACAAATAAGACTGATAAAACTCTTACATGCTAGTAAAATATTTCATCTCGGTAACAGACACAGAACCAACCTAACATACTCCCAGGATCTGTAGTAATGCACATAAACTAATCCGCACACAGTTACACCTGTATTATGGAATGTACTCAACCAGTAACAACCCTATCTATGAAAATGCAACACTACAGATATTAAATCAGGCCCTAAACACCAATGCACCTCCTATTAAGAAAACAGAACTAGCAAGCAGCTATAGATCCCCACACAGAAATAAAGCTATACTAATAAGCAGAATAAATGTTTCAAAACAACTATGAACAGAATAACATCCAGCAATTAAAAACTCATAAAAACTATTAAAAATTCTCCAGATACCAATAAAATATTTCAAAAAAGCAGTCATCACATAATATTAAATAATTAAAATGGCAATCAATCAAGAAAGATAAACTTAAAAAGCCACCTTTACTTACCCCCTCCAGCAGCTCTCCTACTCCTGTCCTCTTCTATGCAGGTCATAGCACACACCAGAAGCAGTAGTGGCTAAGCTCTATACTCATGGTCCTCTTCCTTAGGGCCAATGACCAGTCTTTTCTGTCTCTCATACACAGACCATACCAGTCACATCCCCATGACCAGTTTCTGTCTCTCACACACCAATCATCTCCCAACCAGTCTTTGACACACACACCAGTCACCTTCCTGAACAGTTTCTCTCATGCCATACACACACACAGGCTTCCCACTCCCGAGTTCTATCTTACATATATGGGCTTCTCACTCCCATACTGTCTCTCACACACACCCACACACCCAGATTTCTTACTCCCACTTACTTTCACATACACACACCCCAGTCTCTCTCTCTCACACACCGTCACCTTACCAACCAGTCTCTCTCACATGCATGTACACAAACACAGGCTTCCCACTCCCATGCTCTCTCTCACATATACAGGGCTTCTCAGTCCCATTTTTTCTTTCACACCCACCCCCACAATACCAGACTTCTTACTCCCATGCTTTCTCACATACCCAGATTTCTCACTTCCAAGCTTTTTTTCTCTCTCTCTCACACACACACACACACATCAGTCACCTCCCTGACCAATCTCTCACTCTCACACACACTCCATTCATCTCCCTGACCAGTCACTTTTATTGTCTCTCACATATACACACATCACCTTCTCTGACCAGTTTCTCTCAATCACACACATGCTCTTAATCACACACACATTCTCTCACTTACAGGCTGGCTGTGTTCTCTCTCTCTCTCTCTCTGTCACTCACTTCCTCCCCCACCCCCCTTCCCCAGCACAAATGGTAGCTGCAGCAGCCTCCTCCAGCCCCTGCAGGCCAAGAAAGAAGAATCCCATCGGCTGCGGGAGGCTTATACTGCTGTCTCCTTTGCCGATTGCCGGCTGCTTTGATTGCTCCGAGCCACACTACTGCTCGGAGGCCGATACTGCTGCCGCCACTACTTTTCCACGTGGCACGGCTTCTTCTCCTTCCCATGCACTGCACTGCCTATCCCGTCCTGTTCCAGGGCAGGCGCAGGAAGAAGAAAAGGTCAGCCGCGGGTGCCACAGCTTCCTCTAACAATGCTGCCATTCCCATTGGGCTTGAACGTGCTGATAGCCCGGCGGCAATGGCAGCAGGGAAGGAAGAGCAGCGGGAGAGACCAGGAGCATGCGACCCACCTGCCGGTGCTTGGTGACACACTGGTGTTTCGCAACACATCGGTTGAGAAACGCTGCTGTAGACCATAATCAACTTTGCCGACAGCTGAGAAACATAGGGCTCAAAGAAAATGTACTTAAATGGTTCACCTCATTCCTTGCAAACAGATCTTTCCAATTAAAATTCAACAAACACTTATCTGACACATTTCAATGCTCAACAGGCATTCTGCAAGGATCTGCACTATCTGCATCTCTATTTAATATTTACATGCTCTTATATCCTCCTCTCTGACAATTAATACACGCTCTAAACAACCACAACCCCATTCCACTATCCACTTCCGGAAATCATGCCCTTCTGACACCCTTATTGAACACTTATCTAAAGAATTCTCAAACTTGGACACAACCAACCCCAATGCAGCTATACTCTCTTGGCAGAACATCACGGAGAGTATAGCCAATAAACTATGCCCAGCAGTTGTAAAAACAATCAACCCGGATCAGAAAACTAAACAACCTTGGTTTTCACCAGATCTTAAAAAGTCTAAACAAGACCTTAGACTTAAGGAACGCCAATGGCGCAAAGCACCCAGCCACACTACCTTATTCATCTACAAAGACCAGCTCCACCGATATAGAAACCTCATTCTACGATCAAAAAAAATCTTCTTCGCTAGCAGAATCCATGAATTCCAATTCGACGCAAAGGCTCTATTCACATACGTTTCGCAACTCACGAAAACCAACGCTCCGGCTATACCAGAGGATGAGGCACAAAACAAAGCAGAAGAACTTGCTCTTTTCTTTCAAAAAAAAATAATGAACACCTTAGCACGGCTCCCCCCTAACTCCTCTACACTACAGTCTACGGCTGAAAAACAGACCAATATCGGAGCCAAATTTGATACCTTTGAACCCATCTCTTCCAAGGAGATCGAATCCCTCCTAAAGAAACTGAAACCATCAAGCCATCCCTCAGACAATATACCTACTAAACTCCTCCTTCGTATTCCTGACACCATAGCCAGTCCCTTGGCAGACATCATAAACTGTACCTTATCTAAAGGAATTTATCCTGACTCTCTAAAATCAGCATCACTCAAACCTCTTCTGAAGAAACCCAACTTAGACACACAAGATCTCTCTAATTTCCGCCCAATCTCCAACCTTCCTTTTGTTGCAAAAATCACTGAAAAATTGGTCAATTCCCAACTATCAGATTTCCTAGACGATCACAATATCCTCTATCCTAATCAATACGGGTTTCGCAAATCCTACAGCACAGAAACCCTCCTCCTCTCCCTTACGGATCACATCATCTTAGGCCTTGACAAAGGTCAAGATTTTCTGTTAGCTTTGCTTGACATCTCGGCAGCTTTTGATACGGTGAATCACTCCACTTTGCTAAGCCGTCTCTCAGACATTGGTATTTCAGGCTCAGTTCACAGTTGGTTTAATTCATTCCTAAGCAACAGAACTTACAAAGTCAAAATTAACAACAAAGAATCATCCAGTATTAAATCTTCAGTAGGTGTTCCTCAAGGATCCTCCTTATCCCCCACCCTTTTTAACATCTACCTCCTCCCCCTCTGTCAATTGCTTACTAACCTAAGATTAACACATTATCTCTATGCAGACGATGTGCAGATTTTAATCCCCATAAAAGAATCACTATCAAAGACCCTCCTTTACTGGGAAAATTGCCTTCAATCCATTAACCAACTCCTCAACAGTTTGAATTTAGTCCTAAATACGTCCAAAACCGAACTGCTCATTATTTCAACCAACCATCATGACTCCTCGCTTCAGCCCCCTCTTACAGCCCAAATTTCTCATGCTAGAGACCTCGGAGTAATCCTTGACAATCGCTTAAATTTAAAGAAACACATTAACAACACAACAAAGGAAGGCTTCTACAAACTGCAAGTCCTAAAAAGGCTTAAACCCCTACTGTTTTTCCATGACTTCAGGACTGTCCTCCAAGCCACGCTCTTTGCCAAGATTGACTACTGCAACACTCTTCTTCTGGGGCTTCCATTTTCATCCACAAAACCATTACAGATGCTCCAGAATGCAGCAGCTAGAGTCTTGTCCAATACAAACCGCAGAGATCA
This sequence comes from Rhinatrema bivittatum, assembly GCF_901001135.1. Lineage (NCBI taxonomy): Eukaryota > Metazoa > Chordata > Amphibia > Gymnophiona > Rhinatrematidae > Rhinatrema > Rhinatrema bivittatum. The sequence continues at coordinate 50,965 of NW_021821164.1, read as the reverse complement.
CATCTCCCCCATCTTAAAGAACCTACATTGGCTGCCAATAAATTATCGAATCTTACACAAATCCCTTACCATAATCCACAAAACGATCCACAAGCAACTACCGTTGGACCTCCAATTCCCCCTCAAACTTCACTCCTCCTCCAGGCCCATCAGAGAATCATATAAAGGATCTCTCCATGTACCTCCTAACAAAACTTCACGCCACACCGCAACCAAAGAAAGAGCATTCTCTATAGCGGGACCCACTATTTGGAACAATTTACCTCCTGACCTCAGACAGGAACCCTGCCTACAAACATTTCGAAAAAGACTTAAAACCTGGCTATTCAGCCAAGCTTTCCCTTAATCTATTCAATTTCAGAACTCCACATCTCAAGCCTACTGGACAACTTACTTAGCGATACCCTTTTATCACAATGGTTATCCCTCTGTCCTTCTCGTTCTTCTTTTCCCAAGTTCGATCTCCTTGTTATATGTAACTTTATTACCTCCTCTGATTATTTTACTGTTAAATGGCTGATAAGAATGTTTACCCCTTGTTACATGTAAACCGATTTGATATGACACCTGTCATGAAGGTCGGTATATAAAAGAATTAAATAAAATAAATACATGCTGCCCTTGTGCAAACGACTAACAGACCTAGAAATAAACTTCTTTCTATATGCTGATGGTCTACAATTCTATATCCCACTAACAAAATAATTTGAAAAAAAACAGCATCACTTATCACTGAATATATGGTCACAATAAAAGAAAAACTTGCACAAATGAAACTGTCAATGAACCCCAATAAAACAATTAATTTGGCTGAGCCGAAACCCACTAAAAAATATTCTACCTGGTTTAGATCTCAGAAATTGCCAGTTAATTCCAGCAACTCAAGAGAAAGATCTAGGAATTCAAATTGATGAAAACCTAATGATGAAAGCCCACATTAGCAAACTGAACAAATCTGGTTTCTACAAGTTAAGAATACTGAGCAAATTGAAACCTCTACTAAACACTGCAGATTTCAGAGCGGTTCTGCAATCTCTAATATTCTCAAACCTTGATTACTATAACTCTCTACTTCTGGGATTTCTGACTAATCACTTAAAACTACTGCAAAATGCTGCAGCTAGACTATTGTTTGGAACAAAGAAATACAACCATATCACCCCAGCTCTGATTGCTCTGCATTGGCTCCCTGTACAATCAAGAATATTCTACAAAGTACTTACAACAATATTCAATAATATTCATCCGAACAATGAACAATGATGGGATTAACATTTAAACAACATATTCCTCTACGAACGCTCAGATCACAAAACAAGGGCCTCCCTGAAATCCCGACATTAAGACATTTTATTTATTTATTTAGAAAGTCTTCTATACCGATATTCGGGGACATCATATCAGTTTACAGCGAACTCAAAGAATGGAAATTACAATGAACAGGGAGGGGGGATGGGGTACAAGTAACTAAAGCAAGTGAAGAAGGAGAGAGCAACTTCGCAACAGGCAACAAGAGCAGATGTTAGATTGTTGTAAAAAATAACTATATACAAGTTAATACAATTATGGACAGTGTTTGGAGGGAGCACTTAAAATAAGAACAATATTTCAGCAGGATCAAAATACGTGGAGGGATGGAAAGGGGCGGGGAGTGGAAAAAACTATTATGTGGTTTGGGGGAAGGCTTGCTTGAAAAGTCAAGTCCTTATTAAAGCCCTTATTAAATCCTTATTAAAGACATGTATAAGTTCTCATCTAACGCAAACAAGAGAAAGAGCGATATCAGTTGCTGGCCCGAAACTTTGGAACGTCATGCCAGAGGACCTACGAACAATAACAGACACTAAAAAATGTAAGAGCAAGTTGAAAATTTGGCTGTTCAAAAATGCCTGCTGTCTGAGTGAAACCTCCAGTTCGCCATGAGTCAGATTTCCTAACAATGCCCCCTTCAACCTAGTTCTGCTTCCCTTAATGTATCAGTCCTTGAAACTCATTCTTTGTCTCTAAATGTTTACCTAGTTTACTGCCTACCTCTGTTTTCCATCGTTTATTTACGAGTGTTAAACCTGTGCACTGTTAGGAACTAGAGATTCTCACATGGAACGACAGAAATAAATAAAATATCAAGCCACTGTATTTTGGGGGGTTGGCTGGCACTTTAAATGTGAAGTGGGATCTGGGTTAGGGTCCCAGGCCTCCTGCCTCACATTTATCACTTTTCAAAGTGGTGTAGGTTTGTAATTATGGCTGACAAACTTCTTGAGCAGTCATGATCAAATATTTGTATAAGATTGCATAGTAATGATCTTCTTTGTGTGCATTTTCATTATTTGTGTGCATTTGTATTATTCATGCATGCAAATTGCATGTGAAGAAGGTAATTATAATAGGGGAGGGAACCTGGGTGGGGAAATGCAAAATATGCTGTATATTGCACACTATCGCAAATTAACATGTGTTAGAGCACTTGCATCTCCCAATTAGCCAGATAATTAGAGGTTTTTACTTTTTAGACTTATCTGGCAAAGCAGCAATTTTGCCGCTTCTAAGCTGGATAAATTGGAATTTATCTGAATAAGTGCAATATATATGTGCTCATTATTTTTCATGCATGCACGTGTTGCAGAGTGGATTGATGCACATTTTATAACCTGTGTATATCATATCCGCACAGGTTGCCAAAATACAGGAGTAGATTTTCACGCATCCAGATATGCACATGTATAGGAACACACATGTGTTAAAGTTATCCTCTTAGGGAACAATCGAGCAGTATGTGGAAGTTCATGTGCACCGACCAGGAGGGAGACCTTGGTCGATAGTTTCGCTATCAGACACTATCAGGCCGATGCAGTAATTTAGGGTTTCAGAAACTGTGTGCTGGATTTTAGTATACATTTTTAACATTTTTAAACCCCCTATGACGTAAGCTATTGGGAGTTTTGAAAAAAAGCACGTTTAAGAATAAAATGTGCGTTTGGCACAGGTCCATTGCATATTTTAACTCTGGAAGGAGGGAAGGCATCCCGGACAGGCCATAAGTACTGACTTATCAGGCTATCTGACAGCTCTTGCCTCTTACCCTAATGCTGGCATGGATGAGGGTCAAGAAGTCCTTTTCTGTTTCTCTGCAGGAAGCAGTTGAAGATGCTCCATAGTCAGGGGATACATCTCTGGAGTTTCCTCATTATCATCGGGATTGTCACTTACACGCTACAAATCAATGGAATCCTCCAGCAAAACGGGTAGGACATGTTTAAATGTAAATAATATACCTGGGAACATAAGCATTCTGGTCACCCTAAGATTGGTGTGGATTAGCAGAGGTGAGTGGGATGCACACACAATTTCTCAGTCCCTTTCCCCAAAGACTCAGGTTGGTATCAATGAGCAGGGTTAGCAGGACACACATACTCCAGCCCTCCCTCCTGCACCTACGAATGGTGGTGTTTGGTCAAGAGGACTGGAGGGGAGGGGGATGGATGCAAACAAACTCCTTCCCACCTCTCAACTCAGATTGGATTTGGCTAGACTAGAGGAAGATGAGGTGCATCCACAAATGTCTCTCTCTCTCTTACCTGCTCCATGTTTTCAGGGATTAGCAGCAGCCAGGGGTTGATGCATGAATTGTCTTTCTTCTCTCCAACCACCACCGGACACACTCTGTCTCTGCCTCATGCACATAGACACACACATATTGTCTCTCAGTCTGTCTCTCACGTATGGTGGTGGATTTGTCAGCTCTCCCACTCAGATGTTGCAGGCAGGAGAGAGTGGGATGGCAGGAAGTACCCCCCTGTGACATTGTAACCTGGAGAGGTCTTTGTGATGATACATCAGCTGGCCATCCCTGTGTAATGATACAGCCACACAACGATGGCTGCTGATGTATACTTCTGGTGGCAGGGCAGCCTATTCTGCCTATTTCAGAAGTCTGCCTCTACTCACACACTTCCCCGACCCCAGCACATTCCATCTTCCTTCCAGAGGCCCAACCCTCCCATCTGTTCAGCTGCTCCTCTGATACCACTGCCTCCTCCTGACCTACATGTGTCGATGGCACAGCTTTCAGGATCCACGTAGGGTGACATGCATACCTGGGAACTCTCCGGATTTGGCCTGGAAATGCCGGAATTCTGGAGGAATTGATAGATCTCAGGCCAATATCCAAAATCCTCTGGGTGCTCCTTCCTGAAAGAAGACTGCAGGAGCCGCACAGGCAGGAAGGAGTAGGAGCGTCAGCCCTGCGCTGAAAAAAGGTGGAACTGTTTGTGTAGCCATCGGGTGGGCAGTGGTCAGAGAAGCTACCATGTAGCAGGGCTGCCGCAGATTCTAACCTATGGCACCCCAAGATGATCAGGGCTGACATCGGACTCCATCCCGTGGCAGCCTGATAAGAGGATGCTCAGCAGTAGGGCCGCTGTAGATCTCATCCCATAGCGACCCAAGGAGGAGGCCTAGAGGCGAGGAGGAGGTCAGGGCCCAGATTGAGTGTGTGTGTGTATGAGAGAGAATGCTTGTGTGTGAGAGCCAGAGAGCATTTGAGGGTAACAGCCTGTATGTGTATATGAGAGAGAAAGATAGCATGTGCAAGTTAGAGCCTGTGTGTGTGTGTGTGTGTGAGAGAGAATGATTGTGTGTGAGAGCCAGAGAGCATTTGAGGGTAACAGCCTGTATGTGTATATGAGAGAGAAAGATAGCATGTGCAAGTTAGAGCCTGTGTGTGTGTGTATGAGAAAGAATGCTTGTGTGTGAGAGCCAGAGAGCATTTGAGGGTAACAGCCTGTATGTGTATATGAGAGAGAAAGCTAGCATGTGCAAGCTAGAGCCTGTGTGTGTGTGTGAGTGAGAGAGAGACAGCGTGTGAAAAAACCTATTTGTATGTTTTAGAGAGGAAGGGAAGAAGTCAAGAGGAGAGAGAAGAAACAAAGAAAACAAAGAAACCATAAAAAAGGAATTAGGAGAAGAATGAGAAGGGGAACATAAAAAAAAAAGAGACCAGGACCAACCAATTAGAAAAATTATATCAGACAACTAAATTAAAAAAAACATTATTTTGATTTTTCAGTGATAGGTATATGTTATCTTTGAGAATGTGCAATATATATTAGTATTTTGCTTGCTCGTCAGTATTCCACTGTTCGGAGTCTGGTTTCTTGGGCTTTCCATTTCAGTTTTGTTTGCATGTTTCTGTTTCTAATTTGCAGTCCCTTACCCTGTATTAGGTAAGGATTGATCTGTGTTCTGCGTATGTGACTGAGATGCAGTATTTCTGTTAGCATGTAGGGACTTGTAGAAGTACGGCTTGTTCTGTTATCCCAATAGGTGGTGTATTTAATGCTCTAGGGCCTGCTATAATATTTGCTTTGCTGCCATTTCATAGGTAAGCTTGCTGCTGTTTGAGTCCTGAGATTTAGTGCTGGTATGGTATGGTATGGCAAGGTATAGGTATCTTTTTCTTTTGTTTGTTTGCTATTTCATAAAGTGTTTGGCAGTGGAGGGTGTTTGGTTTCCTGTTCCTGAGGTGCGTGTGTGTGTGTGAAAGAGGGGGAGAACTGAGTGAGTGTGAATGAGAGGTATGAGAGTGAGTGTGTGTATGTGTGTGTGAAAGATTATGAGAGTGAACATGTGAGTGTATTAGTGTAAGTGTAGCTGAGAACATTTGTGTGCATGCTGCTACCGGTGCCCCCCCTCCCCCCATCCTCATTAATCCGCAGCAATCTCAGGGTGCCTGGAAATCAAAGGTTTTTCAGGTATGGTGAAATGCTCCCTTCCCACTCCTTCCTACACTGACATCTGGAAATTTTCACTGTTTTCCCAGAGTCCTGGTAGTTTCAGCAAATTCCTGGAGCATTCCCAGTTATGCAAATTCACAAACATAACATCAATACAAAACTTATCACTCTTCAATGAAGGGGATGCTTATAACCTCAGAGAGCAGCAATATCTACACCCAAAGCAATGCAATCTCAAGTTAACTGTCCCCACAGATTTAAAATAATGTACCCGCAAACTTATTACCAGTTTTCTAAGGGAAAAGGTACGCATGTATAGCTATCTCCAAAAATGTAATGAACAAATATCAACCTCACCATTTTTTCAAGGAAAAATACATGCATACTTTTCAAAATGCAAACATATGCATGGAAGTGCAAACACCTCTCCAACCCTACCCCTAGAAACACTTCTGCGGACTGCTGGTAAATGTACGTGCATACAGGCCCTACACACATATCACATGGGTGGGTTTCTAAAAACACATTTCCACTTATTTACCAAGTGGCTTGAAAATGACTCTTATTATCCAGCCATCAATGCTTCAGTTCTTTTGAAATAAAGCAGAAGGTCAGCAATCCACTTTGTTGTACATTCAAGTGTTTCACTCATGTGAGTGAACATTTCTAAAGGTATACACAAATTAGAATGCTATTCCAATAAAACATCATAAAAACGAATGCAATATTAGGTACACTGTAGACCTGTTATAATGCGGTTCGATATAACATGAAATCACTTATAACACGGTCAAAGGTTGGCTCCCAATTTAGAATTTCATACATACTCAGTGCCACTTAGCCAAATAAGTCCATACTTGTCTGGTAAAGTGGCAGCGGATTATTCTTTTGATATAATACAGATTCTTATAATGCGGTCCAAATCTTTGGACCTCCATCTCCTCATTGTATCGGTTCTATGGTGTACTAAGAATTCTGTTAATCCATCAACAGGTCATTAGTAGCTTGTATTATTACTTGCAATTACTTGTAAGTAATGGCTACAATACTGCCTATTCTCCTATACAGCCTGCAGACAATTTTCAAAGCGATTTGTGTGTATGTGGGGACCCCTGATATAAAAGCAGCTTGCATCATTGCAAGGTGTGGCATTTTGAGTTAGCAGTCAGAGAACATAAGAACATAAGAAATTGCCAAGCTGGGTCAAACTAAGGGTCCATCAATCCCAGCATCCTGTTTCCAACAGTGGCCAATCCAGGCTACAAGTACCTGGCAAGAACCCAAACACTAAGTAGATCTCATTCTACTGATGACTTTCTTCCTATTTTGATGTACCAGGGCCTAATGGCCCTGACCCTACACTGATTAAAAATGGGCAATTGCCTTGCTGGTACACAATCTGTCCAGTAAGGATGTCCCAGGATTGCTGAAGGGATTTCTGGACTTGTTTTGAGAGTTTTTCTGTGAGATCCCTGATACTTGGCCTGGATTAGAGGACTTAAAGGGGAGTTCTTTTTTCTTGGGAAGACCAGGAATGGGAGAAAAGTCTGCTGCTTTCCATCTCTCAAACTGTGGCTTGATCAGTGGTGAATCACTGCAGGAGAGTTCTCTCTTTTGAGAAGAAGTTTTACTGTCACTCTTTCTGCCCTGAAGTTGTGTGTTCCCTGCTCCCTGGACCTTTGATCTGAAAGCTCCGGTGTGTCACCTGGAGAAAGAGATGTGAGTAAGATCTTTTTATTAGACTTGAAGGCCCCCATACAGAGTGTCTTCACCCTGGGGAGCAGAGGTACAAGAGACTGAGAGTCTGTCAGGTTTTTTTTGATACCCCTGTCCACCTGAGAAGCCTTGCTCTTCCATATCTTGCAGGGTGAGTTCCTTCTCTTGCCCATTTATGGAGAGACACATGCACAGATAAAGAAAGGTTGGAGAACTGTGATAACAAGTTGTTTGTGCCAAGAACTGATATGTAAAGAGCTATCCTTGGCCAGTGAAGAATTGTGACAGTAAAGATTTTTGTATGGACACCCAGTTCGCGTGTCCAGAATATTTTGTTGGCACTCACATCCCTCTCACTGAAAGTGCAGAGCGACCTTCCCATGGAAGAAAAATTGAGCATCACCCCCACAGCCTGAGCGTTGGAGGAGTATTCCTTCCCCCTTCCACTGTCAATAAGAATCTGGCACCCTGGGGCTGTGGGACAGAGAGACATCAACAAAAATGTTGGCCCTTGGACCCCATGCACCTCTCCTTTCTAGGTTCAACCACCGGAACAGGGGCTACATGTGCATACATTGGGTGTCTGAAAATTGCTTTCCCGCAATATAGCTAAAAGTATACATATTGTTCTACGGCACATGTACTTGTAGCCGCATTTATAAAAGGCATTGCTGGCAGCATATTTTGGGCAGGATTAGAAAATAACACATATATAAAATGGAAGTGCATGACAACTTACAAAGTATGAACAATCTCTCTCGTTGTCTTGGTACAAAATCCATGGGTAAAATGTACCTACAGACTCTGTCGCAAAGGGACAGTCTGGAAATTATTCCCTTAATTACTATCCCTTTCATATTTAGATATGGCCGAGAAGTCAGATGTGCAGATTTTCTACTCTTGTTATTACTTTTGCTTTAGATTCAGATAAAATGTGGTCCTCAAACAATACTTCAAGGATAGAAATGAGAAATGTTGTGGTCAGAAAATTCAAACCTTCCCAAGTTTTGCTAGAGAAACTCAAGGAAAACCCTTTCGCAGTATAAACAACGTCTGTTGGACTTGGGTGCTTCGTTCTCCCTAAAATTCTGGTGCAAATGTTCTTATATTATCAAGGGAATAAATTTGTCTTTACTGACCCAGCTGATACATTTCTCTTAGATAAAACTGCCACAACTTAAATTTATTTCTGAGATGCTTTAGGGGTCTTGGAATAAAGTACATTTCCTGATAAGTCTTCTTGTTAAGCTTTTTTTTTTTTCTTTTTGATAATTACATAAGAACATAAGAAATTGCCATGCTGGGTCAGACCACGGGTCCATCAAGCCCTGCATCCTGTTTCCAACAGAGGCCAAACCAGGCCACAAGAACCTGGCAATTACCCAAACACCAAGAAGATCCCATGCCAGTAATAGCAGAGGCCATTTCTAGCTTGTTTACTATGCCCACCCCCCAGTTTGAGGAGTTAACTATGATATTATAATGTCATTTCATTGTTTTATTTTTTCCTTTTTTTGAATGCACATTATGATTCATTCTTTTTCCTTTATTTCATGTAAAATGATTAAATTTCAAGAAACATAGAATTAAAAAATATATATATATAAAATTTGAGGCCATGCTTCTCTCTCAACAGAATGAACAACTCTTCCAAGAATGATGCAATTACTAATACTCTCCTAATCCAAAGATTAACCAGGACAGGAGCAGCCAAGGCAAACAAAGATAATTCAAAACCTGCCAATGCACAACTGCAGAAGTATAGAATGGCATTACAAGAAAAACTCACTGATTCAAGGTCAACTGAGGTCAGCGGTACTCAGAGCAAGTCATTCCTCTCTACTTCCTCCACCCACCCTGACTGCAAACTCCAAACTCACATTGTGTTCCTTAAAATGCATAAGTGTGCCAGCAGCACAGTCATGAACATCCTTTTCCGCTTTGGTGAGGCCCGAAACCTGACGTTCGCTTTCCCAAAAAACAGAGGCACTCATTTAAATTATCCACATTATTTCAATGCCTCATACGTACAAGATTTCTCTCCTTATAAGAAGAATAAATTCAACATCATGCTACACCACATGAGGTTCCGGCAGTCAGAGGTGAGAAAACATCAGGAGAAATAGAGAAAGGGATGAGAGAACATGAAAGACAGGAGAGATGTAGAAAGAGAGAAAGTAAGAGGCAAAGAATGCAGAGAAGAAGAGAGAGAAAGACCTTTTCAAACTTGTAGTCTTTGAATGTTAAAATGTAAAAAATTCTCAACTAACCTAAAAGAGTTAAATACTGTAAATCCCAACATCAAAGAAGCACGTAACAAAGACAGGGTAATTTTCAAAGGTATTTTAACAGGTCAAAGTGCAGAAATTATCTTTTCTTAAATTTCCTGCCCAATATGTGTGTAGAGTGATGTGTGTATGCCATGTGTGCACATAAGTTTGCCCTTACTTGAATTTTCAAAAGTGTGCACATAAAATGTTCTCAAAAATGTCTGCATACATAATAGCAGTGTAATGATGCATGGGAAGTTTGGGATAATTTTCAAACTTACAGTATAGATGTATTTAAGAACATTTTCTATCTAATTTATATGGGCTGTTACAAAATTACCTCCATAATGTCAATGAGTGTATTCAAGCTATTAATTTACTGGATCTGAACTGTAAATCAGTAAAACTGTAAATCAGTTTCTCCATCAACGAGCAGGGCTGAAGTAGCCATGACACGTGGGTGATGTCATCCGATGGCTGCCCAAATAGACCCATCTCTCTGCATTCATGGAGCTTTTATTCTACTGAGTATGCACAGGAGTTCCCATGCGCTTGCTGCCTTATGAGCCCCTCAGTCTATTTTTTTGTCTGTTTCTGCACAGATGTGTACTCTTTCTATCTATTTTTGGTACTTTGTGGTTTTCTTACCTTCAGACTCGCCTCAAGTTGCCTCAACAGCACTTCTCAGTGTTACAAAATTATATATGAAAAAGGATGCTGGGCTCCAAGCAGGTCACCTCCAGTGGCGTCAAGGATTCTGTGTGTGGCTGCAAGATGTTTGTTAAAAATACCTGCAGCTAACTTCTATGACTGTGGGTAATTGTCACAAAGTTCCCTTAGGAACAGGACCAGGGAGATGGAAGAATTCAGTGAAAAGTTGAGGGACATTCTTCCCCTGGGAATGGGACCTGCTCAGGCTCCCTCTATGCCGAAAGTGGGACCTCCTCCAGCTCCCATGAGCAAAGTTCCCCATCTATGGGACCAGTTCCTGAATCTGCCGCAGTACAGAGATTGAGCAAGACATGAAAGTGTCGTGAATAGAGGTTTGTGATCCCTTCAATATATGCATCAGAGCCAAGAATGCAGTCAGCTCTTCCGAAGCTTCACTCGGAATCAGCCCTGTTTATGCACCTTGGTGCCTTTGTGGCACTGGCCCTTGGCACTGTCAATACAATAGACTTTGGTGATTCAGCAGAAGCAGCCATCTATTTTGTCGATTCATCCAGCCTTTGCACTGTTGCCTCTCTATCCTTCAGAGCTGTCAGTGTACTGCACTCTGCACAACCAGAACATCAGTCCCCAGCCCTATTGGTGCACTTGTTGCATTTCAGGTTGGAACACTTTTTGAGGGGACTTGAAGGTGAACCATTGTATTTTTCTCCATGTTGATGTCCTTATCTCTATCCCACCTCCTTGATTATTGTCTGCATTTGTAGATTCCAGATCCAATATGCTCCATAGTACCTCTGGTTTCTATGTGACTTTCAGTGCAAACTCAGGAGGGACCTCCTTCTTGGAGTTCACAAGCAACTTTGCAGAAAGATGACCCCATTCTTGTAACAGAAGAAGTCATCTCTTCTCCAACTCTGGATAAGAGGATACAGTAGTCCATATACCAGGTAGCTGATTGGTGAAGACTTCCTTTGCTTGGCTGGCAGCAAGTGACAAGGACGACACATTTCAACTTTTCTTGTGCAGAATGACAGATTTGTTCCCTCAAGGAGTCGTCCATCGTGCCTCCATGCCTCAAAAGCTCCCAGCACAGTCCTGGTAATGGGAGCAAGCCCCCAACCATCCCTCTCTGCATAGAAATCTAGCCACTCTGAGGAAAGAGCATGCCCTAAGAATATTCTGAGACCATCGAGGACCCTAACCTGATTACCTTCATCATAATTGGGGTCATGGGTTAATGTCCCTTCACCTTTTGATTCTGAGGAAAGGTCTATAAGGAATCCCTCATACTCCTTACCTAATCTACTGGAGCATTCTTCTCCACCAGAAAACCTCTCATACTCCAAATTCCTTGACAAGCTGGGCAATGTGTTAGGAGTTAATGTCCATAAGGACAAAGATCCCCGTACTGAGATCGTTGGGTTACTTTGTATTCTGTAAATACCTTCTGAACCTGCAGCAATCCCAGTTCATTCATTTCTGTGGAATTTACAAATGAGAATGTTGGAGAGCATGGCCTCCAGTACCCAAGTAGCCAGAAAATTGGATCTGAAATGCAGAGTACAAAAGGCTCCAGGGATTGGAATAGTTCAGCTACCACACCAGTCAGTGGTGGGAGAGTAAGCACTAAAACGAGCTAAAAAGATTACAATCTTCTCTAAAGCTTCTCTAGGTAAGGACCCTGGATTATCAGACAGTTTGGGGAAAAAAGTATTTCAGAGCTCCATGCTTAATGCCCATATCATGGCCCACCAATTCTATATGATAGAATAATTACACAATTGTATCAACAAACTGAAACCTCTGGTAGAGTCACTGGACAGGGAATGTGAATGGCATCTTCTCCCTGATTAGTCAACTACCTAGCTAAAGCTAAACTCTTCAGTCAACTAAGAGGCTCACAATGCAGCACGCTTGTGAGAACTCCTGTACATGCTCAGTAAAGTACAAGAGAGATAGGTCCATTTGTTGCCATTGGATGATGTCATCCATGTGTCATGGTTAATTCATCCTGCTGTCTATGGAGGACTCCGATTATGTTAAGCAGACTTCCTTAATTCCACAGCAAATGTCTACAAGCTTTGAATACTTACATGCTGATATTATAAGAAACTGCCTGGCATCACCACGATTGCCTTCAAACATGCTGCTATGAGCTAAAGTTTCACTATGGTCCTTTTATTATGAGTTAGTCACTAAGATTCTGCTATGTTGCTGATAGAATTTATAAGGTATTTGTTGATTTATTTAAAGTTAGCCTTTGAGGTAGACCGTTATACTGTCCAGTTGTAATGTGATTTTTGCTGCTATTTTATTATACACTTTTTATTGTGAAACTATGAATGACCTCTTTTTGTATGTTGCTATTCTAATATTCTGGAAACCATCTTGGGTGAATTTTTGTAGTGTTGAAGGAGGAGAATGTGGACCCCTTGCCCGAGGGGGAGTTGGCACTACCTGACGGAGCGAACCTCCAACAGGTCCCCACCGTCGGGAGGCGGGGCTGAACTGAAGCAAGGGCCAGCTGGAACTTCACCAATACCAACCCCGTTGTTATTTCGTGTGTTTTCGTGGATCCTTGGGGGCTGTGGAGATTACCACGCCGATGGGGAGGAGCCCCGTGAGTAGCCACAGCACTAGCCTAGACTCTGATGCACAAAACACCGGAATTTGAACTCTTTTATTATACATCTTGAAGTGGCAGTGGTGAGTTGTAGTCTCAGGGATCTCGGCAGAGGGAGCTCTTCTCTCCTAGCTGACGTCAGGAGGTTCTGCAGCAGATTACCCAGCGAGGAGTTCCTGTAAATGAGACAGATGAGAGATTAGAGTACTCACTCGGTGTTAGCTGTTATGGATGCGATTCCACCAGATAGTTGTAGAAGGTACAGGCACTGAGGCAGGGAGAGCAGGCCCTCGAGGAGCGAGTACCTGTTCCCTGAATGGCACCTGAAATAGAACAGTGGGCCCCCGATTAGTGGGTACCAAAGTTAGTAGCAAACCCCGAAGGGCAGAGGTAGAGCTTCCTGCAGGCAGCAGGGAAGCGGCGGAGTAGCGCAGACAGGAACAGTTAGAGTCCTAGTTCGAGTCTTAGTTTGAGTCTTTGCCAACTCAATGAGCTAGCAATCTTGAGAAGTAGATATACCCGGATGGCATGACGTCAGATTGAGGGAAAGCCCTTGAGATTCATGCCACTGGGCGTACTTTGATGTGGGTTGTTCATGCGCGTGCACCCTAGCAGGTACCTGGGAGGAGCAATGGCGTTCGGCTGCACCACAGCCATTCCGGGGACGCCAGAGAGGTCGGCTTGACGATGCTGTGGTAGCCATCTTGCCCAGGTAAGCGGGAGGAGCCAAGATAGGGGTGCAACAAGCGGGGCAAAGCCAAAGACCGACGGACGCAACACCCGTTCCCCGCGGGTTGAGTCTTTGGGTGCATGGGGCCGGCTGGACTTAGGTGGACCCTTGAGAAGATGAAGGAATCACCGAGATTCAGTCCGAGGTCAGAAGCCAGAGAATCACCAATCACCAGTCCGAGGTCGGAAGCCAAAGAGTCATCAAAAGCTAATCCAAGGTCAGAAGCCAGGAGATCCGACCAAGAAGCTGGAGGATGGAAACAGGAGCAGGACAGGAACTTGGAAGGCAGGAACAGGACTCGATACCACTAGAGCACCGAAGACCTCACAAGAAGTGAAGCAGACTCGTTGCCAAGTTGAGGAATAGGAAGAGAAAGCTCCTATAAATAGTCCTTGACCCGTGACGTCATCCAGGCAGCTGAAAGGAGTTTAAGTGATGTTGGCCCTTTAAATGTGTGCAGGAGGCACAGCCGCATGCCTAGGAAGGAGACAGCCCGATGTGGGCTGCAGGAAGTGCTGGTGTGTGGCCTGAGTGTCGTCTCTCCCACCGCGGAGCGCAGCAGGTGTTCAGCAGCCAAAGTTGCTAGGAAGGAGGGGACCAGGAGCCTGCATAGGGGACATCTCCCTGCTGCCGCAGACGTGCCGGAGCAATCCCGGTGCCGGGAGAGAAGGTAGGAGGGGCCAGCTGCAACCACCCATGGCTGGGAACTCAGTACCCCCCTTTTTAGGGCACCTCCCTGGAGGTTTGGGTTTGGAAGGGTGGTCCACATGGAATTGGACGTGGAGGTTCCTATCCAAGATATTGGCAAGAGGCTCCCAAGTATTTTCTTCAGGGCCAAACCCTTCCCAGGCTAGTAGGTATTCCCACTTTTTCTTGTTTCCTGACGTCAAGTACCTCTCGGACCTGATAGGTGGAGTTGCCCTCAGTGGAGAGAGGCTGTGGTACAGGTGGCATTCTGGATGGCCATGTCAACACCAATGGTTTTAAAAGGGACACATGGAAGGTGTTGTGGATATTGAGGGATGGAGGAAGTTGAAGTTGATAGGCTACCGCGCCTACACAGCGGAGTATCAGAAATTGACCGATGAAACGAGGAGCAAGTTGCATAGATGGTAGCTTCAAGCGGATAAACCACGTACTTAGCCATAACTTCTGACCAGGTCGAAGAGGTTGGCTTGGTCTCCGATGATGGTTTAAAAATTTTTTGGCTGCCTGGTTAGCTTTGAGCAAAGCTTGCTGGGTGAAGGTCCAAAAGCGATGTAATTCATCAACAGAGAGCAGAGCTGCCGGTGAAGGGACAGTCATAGGAACTGGCAGAGGTGGAAGAGGTGGAAGAGGTTGCTTGCCATAGACCACTTGGAAGGATGAAGAGCTGGTAGCGGCGGAAGGATGAGAACTGAGGGCAAATTTGGCCCAAGGGAGCAAGTCTGTCCAGTCGTCCTGTTTGCTATTAATGTAGGTGCATAGAAATTGTTTGAGGGTCCGATTAGTTCTCTCTACCAGACCATTGGTTTGTGGATGATATGCTGAAATGTATTCCAGGGTGACGTCAAACTTTTGACAGAGTGATTTCCAAAATTTGGCGGTGAACTGGGGTCCCCAGTCGGATAGGATGGCTTTGGGTAGACCATGCAGTCTGAAAACATGATGTACGAATAGCTGGGCTAGCTGAGGTGCAGAAGGTAACCTCGGTAATGGCACAAAATGGGCCATTTTAGAGAACTGATCGACAATGACCCAGATAGTGGTGTTGCCTTTGGAAGGGTGTAAATCAACAATAAAGTCCATTGAGATGTGTGTTCCAGGTTCGTTGGGGACAGGCAGAGGTTGGAGCAGACCCCAAAGCAACCCTAGGGGATTCTTGTGACGGGCACACATCTAGCAAGATTCAACGTGGGATCGAGCATTCTTAGGCATCCCAGGCCACCAGTAATACTAGTGGAGGGTGACCAGAGTCCGATGTTTTCCAGGATGTCCCGAGCTGTGAGAGTCATGAGCCCAGGTCAAGACCTGATTTCGGAGGCGTGGCAGCACGAAAGTTTTACCTGGTGGAACGAGTGTAGTGGCAGTCAGTACCCGGGATGGGTCAATGATGAAACTGGGAGGTTCTGGCATATCCATGTTGTCGAAGGCTCGAGAGAGCGTGTCCACTTTCAAATTCTTGACTGCTGGACGATATCGTAAAATGAAGTCGAATCTAGCAAAAAATGGGGCCCAACAGACCTGTCATGGATTGAGAAGTTGCGCCCGATGCAGATATTCTAAATTTTTATGATCAGTATAGACCATAATCTGGTGTTGCCCTCCCTCTAATCAAGGGCGCCATTCTTCGAAGGCGATTTTGATGGCAAGGAGCTCCTTGTTGCCAATGGCATAATTACATTCTGCTGCAGAGAATTGGTAGGAGAAAAAGGTGCAGGGATGTAGTATATGATTGGCAGAGTATTGGCTGAGAATGGCTCCAACTCCTTCGGTGGAGGCATCCACTTCAACAATAAATGGGCATCGTGGGTCAGGGTGACAAAGGCAGGGCTCGAGGAGAAATGCTTCCTTGAGGAGAAGAAAGGCGGATATCGCATCAGGCAGCCAGTGGTTGGGGTCAGCACCTTTAAGGGTCAGGGCAATCAGTGGCGCCACAATAGAGGCATAGTTGGAGATGAAGGAACGGTAATAGCGAAACCCAAAAATCGCTGTAGGAGTTTTAGTCCGGAAGGTTGAGGCCAGTCTTGAATAGCTTTCAGTTTCTGTGGATCCATGCGGAACCCTTGACTGCAGGTACTGTGGTCTCAGAGTACTTTAATATATTAATTAAATAACTTTTAAATAGATCCATTGGATCTATGTTCAAAACATCAATATAAAAACAATGTAAAATATTCTAAAACATCATAAAATTCTAAAGGAACCATCTTTGACAATATAAGAGGTCATTTGTCATCAGGATCTTTAAAACTCATTCAAGAGTGTATCTAAAAATCAGGGAAGGCAAAGAGACAACATACAATTCCTAGCATAAAATAGTAAAATATGAGTAGGATTAAAAAGGGTAAAAGTAATGGGTTACTAATTAAAGCCTTGTGTAAAAAGCCACATTTTGATACCTTTTTTTAAATATTTTACTGTTGGGTTCTGTTCTGAGTTCAAGCAGCATAGAATTCCACAATTATGGCCGGCTATAGACAGCACTCTTTGCCTAACAGCATTGAGGTGAACCGATTTTGGGGAGGGAATGGGTAAAGTACCGTTAGTAGCTGATCTAATGTTTCTGTGAGGTGTATGAAAATGAAGAGCTGAGCGTGCCATTCCATATTTTCGTTATATTGAGTTTTATGGATTAGAGTTAATGTTTTATTTTGGGCATGATATATTATAGGGAGCCAGTGTAGATTTGCTAAAACAGGGGTTATATGCTCAGAAAGTTTCGTGTTTGTGAGGATTCTAGCTGCTGAATTTTATAACAACTGGAGGGGCCTTGTGGTAGATGCTGGGAGACCTAAAAGAAGTGCATTACAATAGTCTAATTTTGAAAACCGCTGGCCCTAAACTTTGGAACTCACTCCCACCTGACCTCAGGCTTGAACAAACACCACCCACCTTTAAAAAAAAGACTTAAGACCTGGTTGTTCAACCAAGCATTTTCCTAACCCAATTACCCTAGTCTGGTGAACATCATGATGGTCGGCTATGGGCCCTGCAAAGTCAGTCCCAGCTATTATACTCACTGTTCTTCAAAGGATTTTGTATTTAAATTGTATTCTCCTTCTTTATTGTAAGATTTTATTTTTATATTTTTTCCAAGTTTCAATTCACCTTGTTCATTGTAAGACATTATTCTATATACTGTCATTTAAACTGTTGTAATGTAAACCGAAGTGATTAGTAACTCTGTTACTAGAATTTTGGTAAATAAAACTGTTAAATAAATAAATAAAACAATAAAACTTGTAAAACAGTCCTAAAATCTTGAGTATGTGGTAAAGGCTTAAGTTTTTTTAAAACGTGGAGTTTAAACTAGCCATCTCTGATTAGATTGTTCTTGAGAAATTCTGTTCAAGAGTATTGCATATCCTTAGATAGATTCTGCAATCAACTGAGAAACATCTGCTAGTTATGCCCACTTTTAAAATAATGTTTGTGTGGTCACCTTCTCCCAAGCCACGATAATCTCAGGATGACTGGAAAGCAAAAAATCCAAGATATGGATAATTGGAGATTTTTTAAACCTTATTAGTTACATTAAAGAATTAATCTGCTGTTTTGAAATATTATATTTGGGGGTTTGGGAAATTTATAAAAATGTAAATGATGTTTTAATTATAGGATGTTCTAGTCATCAGCTGTTTTGAAATATTTATTCCTTTTATTAGTATGGTTTTACTATTACGATTGATGTTTTATTTTTCTTGATTTTCTTGTTTGTTGGTCATTCTGTGTTCTGTATATGTGACCAAGATGAGAGATTCTGCTAGTCAGTGTTTCCCAACCGATCTGCTGCAGTAGGGCCCCAGGTGTGCCGCAGCTGCAGAGCCCATAATGCAACTTGTCTTTAAAAAAATCAATGCCAGGAGTGAGGCACAAAAACTAGATGTAGGAGCGCATGTGCACTGCCACAGCAGGAAGCAGACTCAAAGCCACTGAGTGTGCAAGCAGGAGGGAGGGATCAGGCTCACAGCCCCCAGGAAGGAGACAGAGTAGATAGTGAGAGAGAGAGCGCTATAAGAGGGAGAATATGACTATACATTTATTTAACATCTGTAAGAGGGGCACTTTCAACTCAGGGTGGGGGGTTATTTTTTTTGGGGGGGGGGGTAGTAAATTACATTAGTCTGCTTAGGGTGCTACAGACCCTTGCTTGGCCCTGCTGCTGGTGGCAATTGGAGGAGGCCAAGAGCAGGGCAGCACACAGTAGAGCTCACAACCCTCACAAAAGTGAATGAATTCTACTAAACAGAAAGGGGGCAAGTAAGGAAACTGTTTTAAGTCTCTGCAATGTACTTGTAAAGCATGAAATCCTTCCCATCTCTCTCTCTGCCCCTCCCTCCACCAAACCCAATCTGCAGAGCTCTTCCATTGCCCCATCATAGCCTTCTCCTTGCTCTTCCGTTCCATCAAATTCTTCCACTTTCCATCCATGGAGCAACAGAATGGGGCAATGGAACCAAGGGCCACAGTTTAAGCAAACTTAATAAATATAAATTCAAAAAGAGAGTACATTTTTGGCTTTTATTATTAAAATGTGCTGTGGCCACTGCTGTGCGTGTTGTGTGGAGGGGGCCAGATGTGCCTTTCTGTGTAGGGCTCTACAGTTGTCTGGCTTGTTCTCTTTTCAATAGAAGGTGCATTGATCTTCCAGGGCCAGTTGTAATATTTGTAGTACTGCTTTTTCCTGGGTAGGGTGGTTACTGTTTGAGCCCTGGGAATAGACTGAATGTTCAGACTGGATTTCCTAGGGCTCTTGTATAAACTAAAATGCAGTAATACCTGTTCGCTGAATTATTAATGTCCTGCATTTTTCTTAGTTCCAGTTTTTTATGACAATACTATACTTAGTGTACTATTTAAAAATCTACTGGCAAACATAATATAGTTTTCTGTGTGTTTAACTTTTCAAATTATATATGGAGTGAAAGGAAGTATCTGTCCAGGGTGCCAAACGCTTTAGCTTTGCCACTGTTAAAGCCTGCTTATTTCATAAGAGGGCACAACTAGCAGATGTTTCTCAGTTGATTGCAGAATCTATCTAAGGATATACAATACTCTTGAACAGAATTTCTCAAGAACAAAAGCCTTAACAGCAATAATATTTTAAACTTAATATGCATTTCAAGTGGCAACCAATGTAGACCTATCCACTGGGGAAGTGATATGGTCAAACATACTGCAAGCAGAGATTAAACATGTGGTTCTGTTTTAAATGGTCTGAAGTGCCTTCAAATGATTTTTTGGAAGACTCACATATAATGAATTATAATAATTAGCAGTGTCAATATACAATAAGTGCTTGAACCAGTAGTTGAATATCGGCTGGAGGGAGGATATATTTAAGATGCCTAACCAGGCAGAATCTATAAAAAGAGGACTAACGATAGAATCTAAAATAAGACCAAGGTTTCGTACTTTAAACTTCAAAGGGAAACAATGATTGCCCATCTGTAAGCCATGCAAATCGCAGGGCACAGGGCCACTGATTACTCACAGAACTTCCATTTGAATCAACTTCAGGGCGAGCATATTCTTATGCATCCTTGCTTGAACTGCACCCAGTATATCTACTAATTTGACAAGGTCACTTTAGGGACCTATCAACAGCAAGAAGTAGTTATATGTCACCTGCATACATTTTGTATTGCATACTAGAAGAGGCAACAATCTTACCAAGTGGGCTGAGATAGACATTAAATAGCACTGCATATAGCACAGACATCTGCAGCACACCTGATACAAGCCATGGAGCTGGGAATAGTATGGGAAGGGTCAGCTTAGGAGGTTTTCACTGTGTGGATGAGCTGGTGTGGGCATGCACGGTTATGCATATGGATCAATGTGGGTACAAGGAGAATGAATGGATGAGAGGGAGCCAGGTTTGGTGCCTGATATAGTATGGTTCGGAATATGTGTAAAGCATAGAGACAGAAGATATAGGGGGGGGGGGGGGGGGGGGGGGCAAGCGAGAGACAGCCACTGCCAGGGTCAAATCTGTGCTAGTGCTAAAGGATCTATTTTGAACATTTTGTGAAGGAAGTAGATAGTATGGTTTGGCAAGCATGGTTAGAATGGTATTGTGAAGGAGTAGCCATACCACCACTCCTTAACCTGTGTGGGCCAGGCTAGATTTCTGGTCCACCTCAAATCCCCACAGAGGGAGAGAGCTCTGTGGATGAAACCCTGCTGGGCAGGAAGAGTCCTGTGGGTGGAACCCAACTGGGGAGGTTAAGAGGCAGAGCCCAGCTAGGATCAGCAGGCCCAGATCGCTAGGAGACAGCAGCTCCTGTATCCATTACTGACCTAAGGTGACTCCTGTATATGAATGGTGATTGTTAATGCGATTACTACTGAAAGTAAGCAGATATGCTGTGATTTCATGTGCACTGTAAATAAAAGTCCTCAAAGAAGCATTGACCACTCATTTACCGAGCCATAGTTATATAAATCAAAGTAGAAATAGGAATGGATTTGTGTGTGAATAAACTAATGTTGTGGATGATAGGAGGGTTTACAGGTATGACTATGAGGGTTTAATAGAGTGTGATTTAGTGTACGAGGAGTATACGTAATCAAAGGCTGAGCAGGGAACAAAGTATGACTATGAGTGGCCCAGGATTTGTTATATTGTCATTTATAGCAGCAAGCACTGAGGCATGTTATATGCCCATTATAACAGCAGAGTACTGATATGTATTGTATATACACCTTGGCACTCCTTGCCATCAGAGGTGTTATAAAGAATATAGTGAAAGAATAAGTATCATTCTTGTATTTCAGGAAGTTTTGTTGCAATGCAGAGAGAAATTTGACAGCAATGTGTTATTCCCTTTTCACAGATCGAGAAGGTTATGCCCAATGACTCGTTTTATTTCTCCATCCTACGCAATCCAGTTCACCTCATGGAATCCTCATTTGCCTACTTCAATGAAGCTCAAGCCTTCCAAAAGGCCGAGACCCTGGATAAGTTTTTGGACCAACCTTTACAATTTTATAATGCCTCAGACAGACAGAGTGGTATTGTTAAGAATCTCATGACTTTTGACTTTGGTTTCAACAACAATGGCAATTCTTCAGCCAAAGATGCTCAACTAAACATTGAAGCAATCGAGAATATGTTTGACCTGATACTGATTGCAGAGTACTTTGATGAGTCCATGGTTCTGCTGAAGGAGGCTCTGTGCTGGAACTTGGATGATGTGGTATATTTCCCCCTCAATAGCAGAAGTAAGCAGAGGAGGACTCCCCTTTCAAACAACACCATAGAAAAGATCAAGAGCTGGAACAAACTGGACTGGGAGCTCTATATTCACTTCAACAGGACTTTCTGGGCAAGGATTGATCAAACTATTGGAAGAGAAAGAATGCAGCAAGAAGTGAAGAAACTGCATAAGAGGCGGGAGGAGCTGGCTAGAACATGTCTCCAAGGAGAGGGCATGATTGATTCACAGCAAATCAAAGATTTGTTACTGGCACCATATCAGCATGGAAGAGCCAGGATCCTTGGCTATAACCTCAAGCCAGAGCTAGATAAGGTAACAAGACAACAGTGTATAAGATTAATCATCCCAGAAGTCCAGTACGGTCACTCACTGTACAAAAAGCAGTTCCTCATAAAGGTAAAGAAAATTTAGAGATGCCTAATTGCTAAGAGTTCAATTTCCAAATGATCTAGCACCCTTAGTTTGGAATTTAGGAGGCTAAATCAGCCACACTAAGGTATCTGCTCCCTGTCAAAGCAACCGCCATCAAAAGCTGGACATCCCCCATCCAGGAGAGAATCCAATTCAAATTATCTGCAGTAAAGGGCGGACCCCGCCCCAGTAAAGATAAGGCCGGCCCTATAACCCCCATTCCTATCTCTCCAGAATGATTCTTTACCATTTTGAAGAGTCTGGATCTCACCAGCAGGAGGAATGTTAAAGCTCCCTGCACTCTGATGAGTAATGTCATTTAGCAACAAAGGGCTGCTGGACAGTCTCATTCATCATAGTGTAGCAGTGCTGGCAGGACGACTCTCATCTGGACTGGTACAGAATCATTGCAAAGGTCGAGCCAGAAGCAGTTCCAGTCTTGATGGTGGGGTCCAACCTTTGATGGGAGGGCTCTGTGATGAGTGTGGGGTGCCTTATTTTGAGATGGAGAGGACCTCGAAGTCACCTGTGCTAACTGGCCCTTTCACATCTTCTGACCCCAGTTTAGTCTGCACTCTAGGGCCTTACAGCCAAATTTTCAAAGCCTGGTGCGTGTAAAATCCAGGGGTTAAGCACGTGGCTGGGCCGTGCACTTGCTAACTGCATTTTAGAAACAGCCCAGCCACGCACATAACCCCCAGTAGGCGCAGAAGTGCCCGGCCATAGACAAAGGGCGGGCCGGGGGTCGGGTCTGGGTGGGGTGGGAAGGGAAGGGGCGGGGAGGTGGCCGGCCAGAATAACAGCCATGTGGCTCTGCTCCAGGGAAGCGTGTGCCGAAGATACTTCTGCTCAGAAGGAGCAGTAAGTAATAAATCAAAACAATTTAAACTAGCTAGGTAGGGGTTAAGTTCAGGGTGGAGAAGGGAAAAGGTAGGAAGGGTGATAGGGAGGTTCCCTCCAGTCCGCTCCTTAATTGGAGCAGACTGGGAGGGTACTGGGAAAACCCTACCCGCGTCATCGTGCATTGTTTTGTAAACCCCCCCCCCCCCCCCCGTTGCGCACAGGAGAGGCCACCCACCCTCATATGCGCACAGACATTAAAATCCGGCGCACATGTGCGCATGGGAATCGTATTTTATGCGTGTGCCGATGTGCGGGAACTGCGTGCACATGGATGCCCACGCAGACTTTTGAAAATCAACCCCCTGTGCATAGTCTGTTAATCCAGGTGCAGTCTAGACATGAACAGCCTTATGTATGCTCACCTTTACAGGGAAATGTTCAAAGCTATTCACCTGAGAAAACAGCGATTTACCTTTGTGAATTGGCCTGGCTAAAAATTATCATCCAGCTAACAGTGTGCAGAGGTTTTCATACCACACGGCTTAAAAGAGGCAGACCTGGAGCGTGTTTATGTTGGGAAAGGAATAGCGTGTGTGTATACCATTAGGCATGCAGTTTTGTCCCTGTAGCTCCTGGGCTAGTTATTCCCATACAGTGAGTCCAGAGGCCATCTTTCAAATCACAGTTTTAGATGGTACATTTTGCCTTGTGGGTTTTATCTCAATAAGATCCAGGGTTCCCTGAATGGGTGGGAGGGCAAGAGAATGTTCAAGGCCCTTTCAAGTTATTGTACACAGCAGTGATAACAGCACTGACGAGTGCTGTCACTAAACAGTAAGCAGCATACTAGAAGCTGAGTTGGTTTTCAACATTACTTTTACTTAGATGTAATGATGAAATGATCTATACAGCTCTATCCTCTTCCACAGATGTTACAATCAAGGAATTTGTAAAAAAAAAAAAAAAAAAAAAAGTGTCACCTCTTTAATTTATCACTAAATGTGAAATTAATGTCAAATTAATAAATCCTCATGAATTAGGGTCAGTGGTAAACGTCCCTCCCATATAGATGATAAATAGAATTTTATAGTCCACTTTAACGTGTTCACATAAAACTCAAAGCTCATACCTCTCCAGTAGCTTTCTTATGCCTAACCCTTTCTCCTCATGATATCAGATGGATTGGAGATACTCTTCTCTCTGTAACCCCTTTTTGGAGGCAGTTGCTCCTTAGGGCACACAACTAACTTTTTTCTTCAGGGGCTGCTCCGGCTAAGCATTCCATCCCACGCTGACTCTTTATCCCTGAGGATGGGGAAGCTCTCGCTTATGGCCCAGATGATGTAATAGTATTTAATTTTCCAATGTGTGTGCTGTACTGTAGGTGCTTCTCATGGGGCGAGAGGCTAAAATGATTCAGACCGAACCAGGTCTGGGTGTTAAAATAATAGTGTTGGCCCCTACTCACGCCAAAAATGGGCTCCAGATAGCCCCAACATTCTGTTTCCATGCGAAGACATCGCCACACCCGCCTTGTCAGTGTCTCAGTGACCTGTGCCATAGGTGCGGGACGGCACCCATATGCGCACTATATATGTACCCAGCCAGGAATAGAAAGGTGTCCTAAGATGACGTCCCTACCTACAGAACTTTTATGGACGCTCCGCCCATTGCTTCCTACAGAGTGTGTTGTTTCGCTGTGGTTCCCTAGTTCCTGCCATGACTGATCCTCCTCCCTCATCTTCTCTTCCTGTCCTTGCCTCCTGCCTTGTGCTCCCTGTATGCCCTAGTCTTGTTTGTGCTTCCTCTGTTAGTCCTCCTTGTAATTTGTCTCTGGCTTGATTCTCTGGTAACCAACCATGGATTACATAGGAACATAGAAATGACGGCAGAAGAAGACCAAATGGCCCATCCAGTCTGCCCAGCAGGCTTTCACACTTTTTTTTTCTCACTCTCTCATACTTATCTGTTACTCTTGGCCTTTAGTACCCTTTTTGGTTCTATTTCCCTTCCACCCCCGCTGTTAATGTAACCTTTTGGTTCTATTTCCCTTCCACCCCTGCCATTAATGTAGAGAGCAGTGCTGGAACTGCTTCTAAGTGACGTATCTAGCTTAATTGGTTAGGGGTAGTAACTGCCGCAATAAGCAAGCTACTCCCATGCTTATTTGTTTACCCAGCCTGTGCCATTCAGTCCTTGTTGGTTGTTATCTGAATATAAATCCACTTTTCTTCATTTGCCCCTGCCATTGAAGCAGGGAGCTTCTCTGGATATGTATTGAAAGTGAAGTATCAGGCTTAATTGATTTGGGGTAGTAACCGCCATAGCGAGCAAGTTACACCCATGCTTATTTGTTTATTCAGACTGTGGATTTCAGTCCTTGTTGGTTGTTGTCAGAATATAAAATCATCTTTTCTTCAGTCCCCCTGCCGTTGAAGCAGAGAGCAACACTGGATATTCATTGAAAGTGAAGCATCAGGCTTGTTTGGATTGGGGTAGTAATAAGCAAGCTACTCCCCGCTTTTTTGTGAATGGAAATCTTTTTTTCACATTTCCTCTTGCCGTTGAAGCATAGAGCACTGTCAGAGTCGCATTTACCATGTGTATGTCTATTGAAAAAGGGTATTATCTCCAGGTAGCAGCAGTGTTCCCTGCAAGCCTCCCTCTCTTCCTTCACATCCTCTAGACTTTATGGATCCACAGTGTTTATCCCACGCCCCTTTGAAGTCCTTCACAGTTTTGGTCTTCACCACTTCCTCCGGAAGGGCATTCCAGGCATCCACCACCCTCTCCGTGAAGAAATACTTCCTGACATTGGTTCTGAGTCTTCCTCCTTGGAGCTTCAAATCATGACCCCTGGTTCTGCTGATTTTTTTCTGACAGAAAAGGTTTGTCGTTGTCTTTGGATCATTAAAACCTTTCAAGTATCTGAAAGTCTGTATCATATCACCTCTGTTCCTCCTTTCCTCCATGGTGTACATATTTAGATTCTTCAATCTCTCCTCATGTCATTCGATGAAAACCATCCACCTTTTTGGTCACCCTTCTCTGGACCGCCTCCATCCTGTCTCTGTACCTTCGGAGATACGGTCTCCAGAACTGAGCACAGTACTCCAGGTGAGGCCCCACAAAGGCCCTGTACAAGGGGATAATCACTTCCCTTTTTTTACTCGATATTCCTCTCTCTATGCAGCCCAGCATTCTTCTGGCTTTAGCTATCGCCTTGACACATTGTTTCCCCGACTTCAGATCGTTTGACACTATCACCCAAAGGTCTCTCTCCTGCTCCATAATATATGATTTGAGGTCTTTAAAATTATCAGAGGTCCAGAACAGGGAAATGTGAATTGGTTATTTACTCTTTCTGATAATAGAAGGACTAGGGGGCACTCCATGAAGTTAGCATGTAGCACATTTAAAACTAATTGTTATGAATTGCTGCCCGCGGGTTCCCCCGAGAACAGGCTGCTCCACTCACCTCGCTTTTACTACTGCCCATCGCAGCCGAATGCCGCTGTGCTCGGGCCTCCCCTCACGGCTGGAGCCGCGGTCTGTGTTTCCTTTTGCGGCCCGGAGGCCTCCCGTTCTGTCTGCTCTTAACTGCGGCCAGAGTCGCTGACTTCTGACCTTCATGCGGCACGGAGCTGCCGCCGACATCTGGCACATCTTCACGGCCAGAGGCCGCAAGCCCTGGGCTCGATTAGCGGCTGGAGCCGCCCCTGGGGCCTCTTGCAGCGGCTGGAGCCGCTGTCGTCATCGGGGCCTGTCTTCAGGCCCAACCCTGCTTTCTGCGTGGAAGACATCAGTGTTGCCCACTGTCCGCGGTCCTGCACAAGCTCCTGCTTCCTCCTAGGCACCGGCGCGCGTCTCTCTTCAGAATTTAAAGGGCCAGACACAGGAAGTGTGCTGGCCCCACCTAAGGATGGACATCCTGCTCCAGCCCTATATAAGGGCTTCTCCGTCAGTACGCCTTGCATCGGAGTTACTTCAATCCTGGAGGCTCCTGCCTGCCAGAGCTCTGTCAGGTCTTCTATCTTCTCCATGGAGTTCCTCGTCTCATCTGTTCCTCGTCATTTATTTATTTATTTATTTATTGGTTTTTATATACCGCCGCTCATCAGAGATATCACGTCGGTGTACATAGAACAAAATCCGCAATTGCGTTTTACATAAAACAGTAAGAAAAACAACTGAGAAAACTTTACATTAAAAACTGTTAAATGTAACAACAACAAAACAATTTATAAAATATAAATAGATATATAATGATAATATTATATAAAGTAGTTATAACATTACAATTTATAACAGAGTCAAGGGAGAATAAAGGGGGGGCAAGGGAAGGAGAGGATAAAAATTTGGGTAGGGGAGGAGAAGAGAAAGGTGTGAGGGGAAGGGATTATATACAAGTGGGGCTGCAAATGAGCAAATTCTTCAGTTTTATAAATGGAAAGGAAGGAGCTAGGGTGAAAAAGGTAGGAAAGAGCCTAGTGTTGGCTGTTGTAAAGAGGAGGTGTGAGAGGTTAGAGGAAAAGGGGGGTGTCGTCTTCCGAGGTTAAACTTAATGGAAAAGAGAGAGAGGAGGTAGAGGTAGAGAGGAGAGGGAGAAGGGAGTAAAGCAAGAACATGTGCAGATCATGTGTAGGCTTTTGTGAATAGCCATGTCTTGAGCTTTTGTTTAAAGGTTTTTGGAGACAGTTCCAAGCGTAAGTCAGTAGGCATAGAATTCCATAGCATAGGGCCAGCTAGGGATATGGCACGAGCTTTGGTGGATACATGTTTGAAGAGTTTTGGTGAGGGGGTTTGCAGGGTGGCTATGTAGGGTTTTCTAGTAGGCCTGCTGGAGTTCCTGAATTGAAAGGAATTGGAGGGCCAGTTCTTGAGTTGAAAGGAATTGGAGGGCCAGTTCATTTCTGGGTTATGGAGGGATTTGTGGATAAGTGATAATATCTTGTACTGTATACGATAATGGATAGGGAGCCAGTGTAGGTCTTTAAGTATAGGAGTGATGTGTTCTTTGATGGGCGTATTCGTGAGGATACGAGCTGCAGTATTTTGTAAGATTTGTAGTGGGTGTATGGCATTTTTAGGCAGGCCCACTAGCAAAGCATTACAATAATCAATTTTAGAAAAAACCATGGCTTGTAACACAGTACGAAAATCGGAGAAGTGTAGTAGTGGTTTAAGTTTTTTGAGTGTATGGATCTTGAAAAAACACTCCTTGAGGGTAGCATTAATAAATTTTTTGAGAGACATTTGATCATCCAATACAACTCCAAGATCACGGACTTGTTGGGTGAAGTGTGTGTGTGATGGTATAGTGGGTGATGTAGGTATAGCCTGTGGGGGTGTAGGGGGTGAGATAACCATGAGTTCAGTTTTTGTAGCGTTAAGGGCAAGCTGAATAGAATTTAAGAGGTTGTTTATTGAGGTAAGAGTAGTGTGCCAGATATCCAGGGTTTTTGGAATAGATTCTGTGATAGGAATAAGAATTTGTACGTCATCAGCATACAAATAGTGTGGTAGCTTGAGGTTAGAAAGGAGTTGGCAGAGGGGTAGGAGGTAGACATTGAAAAGTGTA
This sequence comes from Rhinatrema bivittatum, assembly GCF_901001135.1. NCBI lineage: Eukaryota > Metazoa > Chordata > Amphibia > Gymnophiona > Rhinatrematidae > Rhinatrema > Rhinatrema bivittatum. Next base: position 22,459 of record NW_021821164.1, on the reverse strand, counting down.
GATGAAAGTGAGGAGCCTTGAGGTACTCCCTGCCCAAGGGGGATTTCCTTAGATTCATGGTTACCAAATTTAACTCTGTAATGTCTGTCGCTGAGGTAGGAACTGAACCATTTGTGGGCGCGGTCGGTTATACCTATATCAGAGAGACGCTGGAGGAGAATCTGATGACTTACAGTGTCAAACGCAGCCGAGATATCAAGTATAACTAGTAGATGGGAAACTCCTTTATCTAAACTTTGCAATACGTAATCAGAAAGTGAGAGAAGAAGTGTTTCTGTACTGTGTAATTTGCGGAAACCAAATTGGGATGGAGAGAGGATTTGTTGCTCATCTAAGTAGTTACTAAGTTGACGGTTAATGGTTTTTTCTAGAATTTTTGCAATAAAAGGAAGATTAGAGATGGGGCGGTAGTTGGTCAGATCGGAGGGGTCAAGCTTAGGTTTTTTTAGGGCAGGTTTAAGGATGGCTTGTTTTAGTGGGAAAGGTACGGTACCAGAATCAATGGAGGCATTGATTATCTTTGAGATAGGCGGGGCTATTAGGTCATGCCATGTCTTCGTGCCTGAGGTCCCCGTCCAGGTGTCCTGGTGTCTCATCTTTGGACATCCTGCTTCCTTGTTCCTGATATCCTGCCCTTCTTGGTGTTCACGTCAATGCTCCTGAGCCTTCTGGTCCTGCAGGCCGGTAGTCCCTCGGATGATGTCTTTCCAGAGTGGGGACTAGCCTGCAGGTGGACTGGTGTCCTGTGCTCCTGAGCCATCATGTCCTGCCAGCCTTTGTGTGCCTCGGGTGACTTATGGCTCCATCGTCAAAGTTCTGCCTCAGCTGGATTCTTCCCTGCGCTTGTCTCATTCTCAGCGTGGTCCGTGACCAGCCTTCTCGGGCTGTGTAGAGTGCGCAGTGGGACAGGGTGGTCCGAGACCAGCTCATTGGGTCCGCCCATGAAGGAGGGCTGAGTAGGGCGCCCTGAGAGACATTGCCAATGTCCTCCTACCCAGCTTCTTGTCTTGTTTGGATTTCAAGTTCCGCGTCATGTCTGCACTTCAGCGTCATGTCTCTGATGCCGCCGCATCGAGCCTGGTCCGGGATGCCGTCGCATCGACCTTGGCCTGTGATGTCTTTGCATCAGCCCCGGTGCCCTGTCTTCATAGCCCTGGTCACTCAAAAAACAATGCTTAGCAAGATCGATTCAATTGTAGAGAGGTCACGATCGATACACAAAACTACTATTGTTGACCCGCTTCCTGATTTTTTGCATTACTTATTGACGCTACTGTGAAATTGTATTATGACCATCATACTAGGCATCCTTGTGTGGTTTAACAGCTATTATCACTCCACCTTATATATAATCATCGGTCAGTCCATGTGAAACATCAATTTTTTTTAAAGTATTTTCTTGTGCTAATTACACCCGTGAATGAGAAATTATTCAGTGGCATATATCATTATTCTTCATAGATCACCTCTGTATCAATTCTTCATAGATCACCTCTGTATCAATTCCCAAGATTTTAAGGTTTTATAATAATTCTTATACTGGTATTACACATTGTACTTATCTCATATTGACACGCTTGTTTTCTTACTGAAAACCAACCATGAAAATTCTGCCAGCGCATATCTCAGCTTTGGGGTACTTCACACAAGCTCTATTCTTGCCCAGAGGTGATCTATGAAGAATAATGATATATGCCATTGAATAATTTCTCATTCACGGGTGTAATTAGCACAAGAAAATACTTGAAAAAAAATTGATGTTCCACATGGACTGACCGATGATTATATATAAGGTGGAGTGATAATGGCTGTTAACCCACACAATGATGCCTAGTATGATGGTCATAATCCAATTTCACAGTAGCGTCAATAAGTAATGCAAAAAATCAGGAAGCGGGTCAACAATAGTAGTTTTGTGTTCATAGCCCTGGTGTCATGTCTGCTACAATCCTCATCTTAGATACCGTTGCATCCACCTTGGTGTCATGTCTTCACCTTCGTCTTGGTGTCACGTCTTCACGTCAAGGCCCGTCTGCTCTCATCCTCAGGCCAGGCCTGCTGCTCCATGCCGTTCCAAGCAGCAGGTCCGAAAGGGCTCAGAATGGTCAGAGGACCAGTCACATTCCAACATCATCTGTTGTTGGCCTTCGGAGGTTGCAGGCCTGGTGGAGGGTAAGACCATCTGCCATAGTGGAACATGCCGTCAACCCTCGGTGCGGTCCTGGATCCATCTGGGTTCAGGCTGAGGCTCAAGGGCACACTAAACACCCCGGTTCTAACACTAATCGGAGAAAATTCTTTTTCACTCAATGAACAATTAAACTCTGGAATTTGTTGCCAGGGGGTTTGACTAGTGCAGTTAGTGTAGCTGTGTTTAAAAAAAGGTTTGGATAAGTTCTTGGAGAAGAAGTCCATTTCCTGCTATTAATCAAGCTGACTTAGAAAATAGCCACTGCTATTACTAGCATCAGTAGCATGGGATATACTTAGTTTTTGGGTACTTGCCAGGTACTTGTAGCCTGGATTGGCCACTGTTGGAAACAGGATGCTGGGTTTGATAGACCCTTGGTCTGACCCAGTATGGAAATTTCTTATGTTCTTAACATACTTTTATTATAAAGTGTGTTCTTGATGATCTATATGTAAACTTTTGATAATACAATGGGGTGTTTTTAAGTTTATAATATGAAACCAAACTGATGTTTTCAAATATGGGCTTTATTGTTTGAAGATATTTTATTGAGTGAGTATCGTTTAAATGGACAGACAAAGAGAAGTGCTTCCCATGCTCTAAGTGAAACCTTTAATACTCATGATATTAGTAAATAAGAACTTTCATTGTTATATTGTATATAGATAGATGGAATGTGTCAATGTGTGCTATAATTGAGGATTGGGGTGTTCTATATAGAGACCCGGGCTGCTGGGACTTAGGTGGCCCCTTGGAGACGATGGTCCAGAGGATGTCCAAGATCAATTGCCAGAGGGTCGTCGCTTACCAGTCCGAGGTCACTGTCAATAATTTCTGGACTCAAAGCCAGGGCAACAAGAACACTTCAACTCAGCAAGAGGTTTAAAATTTAGTTTATTTTGGCTTTTTAAAGAAGAGTCAAAGACAAGTGTTCCTGGTAGATGCTATATGCCCTCTATCTGTAATAACTAGCATCTCAATGAATATATGACATGCCCTGACTTATATAATCAAAATACAGCACTACCGAAGTTTCCAGAATCATGTAACTGCCCAAAGACTTATTTACAAAGATACCTTATGCTGTTGTCATGACAATCTATCATGTATAGGAAATGCTTGTGAGGACATCCTCCATTCATTTGTAAAAATCATATTCTTTACTTGTCTTCCCTGAAACCACCCTTCCACCATAAAAGTTCCTTTATCACCATAGCTTTGATGCACTGTATTCCTTCTAGTATCCTGTTGTTCTTCTTTGTTGTGTAAACAAATAGCAAGTCTGTGGCTTCAATAGGAGTTAGGCCTGAATTCCGTTTCTTGGCACCAGGATTTAATTAAAACTGTAACCTCAAAGGATCTTCTTTTCACCTGGTTTCTGTCCGTTGAGATATGCATTTGTAAGACAAAAGCTTACATCCTGGCTTCATACGAACCAAGTTTCCTTGTATTATAAAGTAAATGTTGCCATTGAATAGGCCTCTCTTGTTGGTGCCAGTAGGTCTATCTCAGGGACATTCTGCAAGTCATGCTCAGAAAGGCACTCAGAGTTCATTCACCTCTGACAGGCCACAGTACAGCAGAGGCGTCTGGGTATTTTTCCTTCCTAATATTGCGTATCTGATCAATCATATTCTTCATCACACATCAAGGGATCGCCGCTTGCCAGTCCGAAGTCACACACCAAGAATCACTGCTTGCCAATCCGAAGTCAAGAACCAAGGAATCACTGAGACGAGACAGGAACCAAGAAGCAAGTATCCAAAGCACAAGAAGACTCACCAAAGCAAGTAGACCTGACCAACCACAGATGCTGTTGCCAAGTCAAGGAATGAGCAGAGGAAGTCTCCTTATATACTTCCTCTGCTCTGGCTCATTGGACACAGGTGCAGGCACTTAAAGGGATGAGGTCCCCTTAAATCCTGTGAGGAGGCGCGGCCTCATGCCTAATATGGCAGCAGCCATCTTGGAATCCCGGCCGCGGAGGAAGGCTGCCCAACGCTGCAAGGGAGGAGCAGGGACGGCTCCCAACCCGCGGCCACCCCAGAGACCGCGCCGACACGCAGGAACGATGGGTACAAGATTATAGCCGCTTCCCCCGATGCTGCCGCGGCAGCCCGCCGTCAGGATTCAGGTAGGGGGCCGTGGCCGTGGCCGTCCGTGGCCGCGGAACATAGATTGATGTACAAACGTGAGCTCATCCTTTAATATATATATATATATATATATATATATAATTAAAAATAATAATATATATTAAAAAAGACACAGATATGTAAATACCCTGTTTAGGGGTATATGATTCATGTTTATTTATTTAAACAGTGGATAAGAAGAAATCAATGAAAATAGAGTAGGTGTCCTTCACTCTGGCAAGCAGGCACAATTGATGCCTGTCAAACATCTTAAAGAAGTATGATAAATGTTCCTGACATGTTTCATTGAGATCTTTTCTAGAAAACAAATGTATTTTAGGATTATTGTTCAACTGTATTTTCCTGTTCATAAAAGTCCCCTGAAGTAGCTGTTTAATGGTAAAACAGTGGCCTCTGTTGGGGTACTGTATAGCATCATTACCACAAATGTATTTGTAATATTAAATATGGGTGTAGTGTGAATGTTTAGGTTGTGTCATTTAAGACTGTGGAAGTGGTTTTATGATGTGTTTACTTAGAGAGCTCTAATAGAAAAGCTGTAGGTATTTTTTACAGAACTGTATTGATATTTGTTTTAAAACTGATTTATGTTAATAAAATGATTTCTTCATGTTGAAGAATTTATAATAAAAGTGTGTTGTACTTGACTGGATTTGTGTCTCTCAAGCTATTTTAATATAGTAATTTGGGAAACAATTTTTTTGTAAAAATGTCTTTTTATCTTTCTTGATGGAAAGAAGATAGTGTTGCGAACGCGTCCGCCATGCCACTGACGGGCCGAGGGTCTGGAGGCCTTTGGGTTCTGTTGTAGGCGCGAGGAGCGCGGTCGCCTCTGAGCAGGTGGTGTGAGCCCTTGGGCCACGGCGAGACCCAGGGAGGAGCCCCATGCCACACAGTGGGAGGTGAGCCGATGCTAGCATGGAAAGCCAGGCGGGTACTGAAGCAGGAATAAGGAACAGAGTCTGACCCTCAGCCGGACCTGCACGCCCATGGCAACCAACAACGCAATGTTGATTGACGAAGGCTGGTGCAGAGACATCATAGACAAGGGCTGGAAAGGAAGACATGGGCACTTGTCCCTCAGGGCGCCCTACTCAGCCCACCGACACAGGCGGACCCCATGGGCTGGTCGCAGACCACCCTGTCCCATACGCGCCCTACACAGCCCAGGAAGGCTGGTTGCAGACCACACTGAGAATGGGAGAGCGCAGGGAAGAAGCAGGGTACTGCACTCCTGGCAGTCAACGCAGGATACTGCACTCCTGGCAGCCTAAAGCAAGCAGGAACATCAGGAACTGGATCAGGAACTGGATCAGGTACAAACATCAAGGCAACATCTGGAAGCTCATCAGGGAAACAGGCAGACATAGGACAGGGAGCCGTCAAGACAAGCGAGACCACGGAGGACCTGGATTGGTCTGAAGTCACAGGCAACTGTGGAACCCAATCCGAAGGCAAACAGGAACTGGAGTGAAAGTTCTTTTATACAGCTGTATGCGGGCAACTCCCTGGGAGGAGTTCACCTGGACCGCCCCTCGCTGGCCCTATAACTGGAGTGGAGTGCCGCGGGCCTGTCCCTAGAGAGAAGGGCATGGCCGGAACCAGGAAGTCCAAGCAAACACAAGCAAGCCACAGGCAGGCCTCGAGAACAGCTAGGCCTCCCATGCCTGGAGCAAATCCTGGATAGTACGCAGGCGAGGCCCTGGCTTCGGAATGGCCTCCGGAGGAGAAGGTAAGATGCCTCCTGTGGCTGCGCCACAGGAGGGATCGCAACAAATAGTGCCTGATATTGCTCTTAACAATAAATTCATCCTCAGGCAACATGACTTTGCCACTTCCTCTCTGAATGTTTAAAATGCTGTTTAAGGATTTTCAAGCCTGGGTAATATCAAGAGGGTTCATTATCTTGCTTGCAGGTTATGTATTTAATCAGGGTAACTACTGTAAATCCAGTGATTTATTTAGCTCACTGTTCCAAGTGGAAACCATTTCCTCCAAAGAGAGGTTTGCAAAATCTGATGGAAAATCAAGAGCAGGAGCTAATTCATCAAGATTTAGATCTTGAATCCTTCTAAATGGTATTTTCCTTTTAGCACATGTGTGGTCTGAGATGCTAAAACTTTAAGAAAAAATATGATTGCGACATGATTGGTCCAAGTATTAGAAGTAAAAGCTTTAGTATTTGTCAATAATTTAATCTTGTCTGAGGAAAAAATTAGGTCCAAAATGAGACCTTCCTTATGTAGCTTGGTTAATCCACTGAGTCAGAGATGAAAGACACTGAGACACAATAGAATTATCTGGGTCATCTTCATGCAGATTGAAATTGCCCAGAAGAAGCAAATGGGTGCGTCACATTGCTCCTTCATTGATCAGAAGAATCAAGTCATAAACTTATTGACTGGTCATTGGAACGGGGATGGGAAATTAATAATAAATTACAATTGGAGTTCTTGTGTAGCTGAAGAAATTGATGTTCCTTAACTGTGTATATTTTCAGAGATAGCTCCTTACGTTTAGAGACACATGAGAGAACAGTGCAATACCCTAGGCTTTTCCATATGCAACAAAAAAAAAAGTTAGATGGACATGCTTGCTGTCACCAAGTTACAACCAGGTGTCTGTGATACAGAGATGATGTAAATCGTGGGCGATTTAGAGGTCCAATATCAAAGAAGATCTGTTAACAATTGAGCTGGCATTAATAAATGCACATTTAACTTGAGAAGGAAAAGCATTGTAACAGGAGGTCAAGTTAGGTAAAGAGAAAGAAAAGGCAGGCTTAATACGTTGGAGAAAGCAAGAACAAAAAAGACTGATGCTGCAGAATTAGCTGAAAGTTAATGAAAAGAGACTGATAAAGTCCACCTAAAGTTTGCATGGAGGCGCGCGCAAAGGAGCATGCTCCTTTTTTGTGCTATTTAGTGTGAACAGAGGTATAGTCCACTCCAGTGCCTGGTGCCTTCAGCATTGGCGTAGTTCTATTTGATGGGGTTGGCAGTTGAAATCACAAATGGGCGGAGCTAGATCTCAACTAAGGCACCGGTTTTGTGAAGGGAGAGGGTTGAGAAATGACAAAAACAGACCTGCAAAGAACAGAAAACAGTCTTGTTTCCTACCGCCAGGCAATCCGCATCAGTCTCTTTCCCCCAATCCCTCCATCAATTCCTCTCCCCAAGTCCATCCTCATCACCAGTCTTCCCCAGGCTCTCTGCGTCAGCTCTTCTACACAATTTTCTCCCTTCCCACTTCTACCCAGCCCACTCCAACAGTATCTCAACCTCAGATCTTTCCCAATCGCTTTCATCCCAACAGAAAACAGACTGTTTTCTGTTCTTTCCAGGTCTGTTTTTGTCATTTCTCAACCCTCTCCCTTCACAAAACCGCTGCCTTAGTTGAGATCTAGCTCCGCCCATTTGTGATTTCAACTGCCCACCCCATCAAATAGAACTACGCATTTTTGCATTTTTACAAACTTTCCCTTAGCTGTCTCTCTCTCCATCACTCTCCCTCCCCTTCCTGCCAGACCTATATGTAAGCCGGTCAAATGTACTTCAGTTAGAAGACCCTGTGGCCGAGTAGTGTAGTCGTGTGGCAGCAAGGTAGTCAGATGTTAAATACAGAAATACTATTTACCGCTTAAAAATAATTGGAATAACCAATTCAAAACAATTCAAACTCTCAATTTTATTTATATTTTCTATTTTAAAAGAAATTATTTGCTTTATATATAATTAATATATGTTATTTCCTTATTATTCAAATTTCATGAACTATTAAAATACAATTACAAATAAGAATTGTATTATTATTACTGTCTTTATATATATATTTATCACTTTACTTATATATTTCTTTTAATTAACCCAAGTATGAAATTACTATTAAATGTGAGAGTTCATCAGAGTTCATCAATGTAACAGTCACTTATCTGTTTTTCTTCCTTCTTTTCTTTTATCTTTATTGTTGCTTTTTTTCGTTGCTGGCCAGTTCTTCTTTCTTTTCTTTTATCTTGAAATCTTCTTCCTAAACTTAATCTTAAACAACTTAAAAGGAAGCAAAACTGACTCCCTTCACTGTTTCAGGATCTTCTGCATATTAAAACAAGTATGTTACTTGTTGTTTTATTTCAACTTTATATTCTAACTAGTAATTAAAAAAAAATATAATTCATAACCCTTGCACTACTGCTTCAAAACAGACAATGTATCTCATACACACCTTTACACTTACTAACAATCATACATTCACTATAACTGTACTTTAACTACACTTATCTGTATTTGTTAGGCCTGGATATGAGAGGACTGGCTTAACAGATCCTTCTCCATCAATGCTCAGGCACCCGCTGCTCTGATTCTGTAACTCTCTTTACATTTACTATCATTCCTCAATCATACATTCACTATAACTGCACTGTAACTGCACTTATCTGTATCAGTTAGGCCTGGATATGAGAGGACTGGCTTAACAGATCCTTCTCCATCAATGCTCAGGCACTAACTGCTCTGATTCTGTAACTCTCTTTACATTTACTATCATTCCTCAATCATACATTCACTATAACTGCCCTGTAACTGCACTTATCTGTATTAGTTAGGCCTGGATATGAGAGGACTGGCTTAACAGATCCTTCTCCATCAATGATCAGGCACTAACTGCTCTGATTCTGTAACTCTCTTTACATTTACTATCATTCCTCAATCATACATTCACTATAACTGCCCTGTAACTACACTTATCTGTATCAGTTAGGCCTGGATATGAGAGGACTGGCTTAACAGATCCTTCTCCATCAATGCTCAGGCACTAACTGCTCTGATTCTGTAACTCTCTTTACATTTACTATCATTCCTCAATCATACATTCACTATAACTGCCCTGTAACTGCACTTATCTGTATCAGTTAGGCCTGGATATGAGAGGACTGGCTTAACAGGACCTTCTCCATCAATGATCAGGCACTAACTGCTCTGATTCTGTAACTCTCTTTACATTTACTATCATTCCTCAATCATACATTCACTATAACTGCCCTGTAACTACACTTATCTGTATCAGTTAGGCCTGGATATGAGAGGACTGGCTTAACAGGTCCTTCTCCATCAATGATCAGGCACTAACTGCTCTGATTCTGTAACTCTCTTTACATTTACTATCATTCCTCAATCATACATTCACTATAACTGCCCTGTAACTACACTTATCTGTATCAGTTAGGCCTGGATATGAGAGGACTGGCTTAACAGGTCCTTCTCCATCAATGATCAGGCACCTAACTGCTCTGATTCTGTAACTCTCTTTACATTTACTATCATTCCTCAATCATACATTCACTATAACTGCCCTGTAACTACACTTATCTGTATCAGTTAGGCCTGGATATGAGAGGACTGGCTTAACAGGTCCTTCTCCATCAATGATCAGGCACTAACTGCTCTGATTCTGTAACTCTCTTTACATTTACTATCATTCCTCAATCATACATTCACTATAACTGCACTGTAACTACACTTATCTGTATCAGTTAGGCCTGGATATGAGAGGACTGGCTTAACAGGTCCTTCTCCATCAATGATCAGGCACTAACTGCTCTGATTCTGTAACTCTCTTTACATTTACTATCATTCCTCAATCATACATTCACTATAACTGCCCTGTAACTACACTTATCTGTATCAGTTAGGCCTGGATATGAGAGGACTGGCTTAACAGGTCCTTCTCCATCAATGATCAGGCACTAACTGCTCTGACTCTGTAACTCTCTTTACATTTACTATCATTCCTCAATCATACATTCACTATAACTGCCCTGTAACTGCACTTATCTGTATCAGTTAGGCCTGGATATGAGAGGACTGGCTTAACAGGTCCTTCTCCATCAATGATCAGGCACTAACTGCTCTGATTCTGTAACTCTCTTTACATTTACTATCATTCCTCAATCATACATTCACTATAACTGCCCTGTAACTACACTTATCTGTATCAGTTAGGCCTGGATATGAGAGGACTGGCTTAACAGATCCTTCTCCATCAATGATCAGGCACTAACTGCTCTGATTCTGTAACTCTCTTTACATTTACTATCATTCCTCAATCATACATTCACTATAACTGCCCTGTAACTACACTTATCTGTATCAGTTAGGCCTGGATATGAGAGGACTGGCTTAACAGGTCCTTCTCCATCAATGATCAGGCACTAACTGCTCTGATTCTGTAACTCTCTTTACATTTACTATCATTCCTCAATCATACATTCACTATAACTGCCCTGTAACTACACTTATCTGTATCAGTTAGGCCTGGATATGAGAGGACTGGCTTAACAGGTCCTTCTCCATCAATGATCAGGCACTAACTGCTCTGATTCTGTAACTCTCTTTACATTTACTATCATTCCTCAATCATACATTCACTATAACTGCCCTGTAACTACACTTATCTGTATCAGTTAGGCCTGGATATGAGAGGACTGGCTTAACAGGTCCTTCTCCATCAATGATCAGGCACTAACTGCTCTGATTCTGTAACTCTCTTTACATTTACTATCATTCCTCAATCATGCATTCACTATAACTGCCCTGTAACTACACTTATCTGTATCAGTTAGGCCTGGATATGAGAGGACTGGCTTAACAGGTCCTTCTCCATCAATGCTCAGGCACTAACTGCTCTGATTCTGTAACTCTCTTTACATTTACTATCATTCCTCAATCATACATTCACTATAACTGCCCTGTAACTGCACTTATCTGTATCAGTTAGGCCTGGATATGAGAGGACTGGCTTAACAGGTCCTTCTCCATCAATGATCAGGCACTAACTGCTCTGATTCTGTAACTCTCTTTACATTTACTATCATTCCTCAATCATACATTCACTATAACTGCCCTGTAACTGCACTTATCTGTATCAGTTAGGCCTGGATATGAGAGGACTGGCTTAACAGGTCCTTCTCCATCAATGATCAGGCACTAACTGCTCTGATTCTGTAACTCTCTTTACATTTACTATCATTCCTCAATCATACATTCACTATAACTGCCCTGTAACTACACTTATCTGTATCAGTTAGGCCTGGATATGAGAGGACTGGCTTAACAGGTCCTTCTCCATCAATGCTCAGGCACTAACTGCTCTGATTCTGTAACTCTCTTTACATTTACTATCATTCCTCAATCATACATTCACTATAACTGCCCTGTAACTACACTTATCTGTATCAGTTAGGCCTGGATATGAGAGGACTGGCTTAACAGGTCCTTCTCCATCAATGATCAGGCACTAACTGCTCTGATTCTGTAACTCTCTTTACATTTACTATCATTCCTCAATCATACATTCACTATAACTGCCCTGTAACTACACTTATCTGTATCAGTTAGGCCTGGATATGAGAGGACTGGCTTAACAGATCCTTCTCCATCAATGATCAGGCACTAACTGCTCTGATTCTGTAACTCTCTTTACATTTACTATCATTCCTCAATCATACATTCACTATAACTGCCCTGTAACTGCACTTATCTGTATCAGTTAGGCCTGGATATGAGAGGACTGGCTTAACAGGTCCTTCTCCATCAATGCTCAGGCACTAACTGCTCTGATTCTGTAACTCTCTTTACATTTACTATCATTCCTCAATCATACATTCACTATAACTGCCCTGTAACTACACTTATCTGTATCAGTTAGGCCTGGATATGAGAGGACTGGCTTAACAGGTCCTTCTCCATCAATGATCAGGCACTAACTGCTCTGATTCTGTAACTGTCTTTACATTTACTATCATTCCTCAATCATACATTCACTATAACTGCCCTGTAACTACACTTATCTGTATCAGTTAGGCCTGGATATGAGAGGACTGGCTTAACAGGTCCTTCTCCATCAATGATCAGGCACTAACTGCTCTGATTCTGTAACTCTCTTTACATTTACTATCATTCCTCAATCATACATTCACTATAACTGCCCTGTAACTGCACTTATCTGTATCAGTTAGGCCTGGATATGAGAGGACTGGCTTAACAGGTCCTTCTCCATCAATGATCAGGCACTAACTGCTCTGATTCTGTAACTCTCTTTACATTTACTATCATTCCTCAATCATACATTCACTATAACTGCCCTGTAACTACACTTATCTGTATCAGTTAGGCCTGGATATGAGAGGACTGGCTTAACAGGTCCTTCTCCATCAATGCTCAGGCACTAACTGCTCTGATTCTGTAACTCTCTTTACATTTACTATCATTCCTCAATCATACATTCACTATAACTGCCCTGTAACTACACTTATCTGTATCAGTTAGGCCTGGATATGAGAGGACTGGCTTAACAGGTCCTTCTCCATCAATGATCAGGCACTAACTGCTCTGATTCTGTAACTCTCTTTACATTTACTATCATTCCTCAATCATACATTCACTATAACTGCCCTGTAACTGCACTTATCTGTATCAGTTAGGCCTGGATATGAGAGGACTGGCTTAACAGGTCCTTCTCCATCAATGCTCAGGCACTAACTGCTCTGATTCTGTAACTCTCTTTACATTTACTATCATTCCTCAATCATACATTCACTATAACTGCCCTGTAACTACACTTATCTGTATCAGTTAGGCCTGGATATGAGAGGACTGGCTTAACAGGATCCTTCTCCATCAATGATCAGGCACTAACTGCTCTGATTCTGTAACTCTCTTTACATTTACTATCATTCCTCAATCATACATTCACTATAACTGCCCTGTAACTACACTTATCTGTATCAGTTAGGCCTGGATATGAGAGGACTGGCTTAACAGGTCCTTCTCCATCAATGATCAGGCACTAACTGCTCTGATTCTGTAACTCTCTTTACATTTACTATCATTCCTCAATCATACATTCACTATAACTGCCCTGTAACTACACTTATCTGTATCAGTTAGGCCTGGATATGAGAGGACTGGCTTAACAGATCCTTCTCCATCAATGATCAGGCACTAACTGCTCTGATTCTGTAACTCTCTTTACATTTACTATCATTCCTCAATCATACATTCACTATAACTGCCCTGTAACTACACTTATCTGTATCAGTTAGGCCTGGATATGAGAGGACTGGCTTAACAGGTCCTTCTCCATCAATGATCAGGCACTAACTGCTCTGATTCTGTAACTCTCTTTACATTTACTATCATTCCTCAATCATACATTCACTATAACTGCCCTGTAACTACACTTATCTGTATCAGTTAGGCCTGGATATGAGAGGACTGGCTTAACAGGTCCTTCTCCATCAATGCTCAGGCACTAACTGCTCTGATTCTGTAACTCTCTTTACATTTACTATCATTCCTCAATCATACATTCACTATAACTGCCCTGTAACTACACTTATCTGTATCAGTTAGGCCTGGATATGAGAGGACTGGCTTAACAGATCCTTCTCCATCAATGCTCAGGCACTAACTGCTCTGATTCTGTAACTCTCTTTACATTTACTATCATTCCTCAATCATACATTCACTATAACTGCCCTGTAACTGCACTTATCTGTATCAGTTAGACCTGGATATGAGAGGACTGGCTTAACAGGTCCTTCTCCATCAATGATCAGGCACTAACTGCTCTGATTCTGTAACTCTCTTTACATTTACTATCATTCCTCAATCATACATTCACTATAACTGCCCTGTAACTACACTTATCTGTATCAGTTAGGCCTGGATATGAGAGGACTGGCTTAACAGGTCCTTCTCCATCAATGATCAGGCACTAACTGCTCTGATTCTGTAACTCTCTTTACATTTACTATCATTCCTCAATCATACATTCACTATAACTGCCCTGTAACTACACTTATCTGTATCAGTTAGGCCTGGATATGAGAGGACTGGCTTAACAGGTCCTTCTCCATCAATGATCAGGCACTAACTGCTCTGATTCTGTAACTCTCTTTACATTTACTATCATTCCTCAATCATACATTCACTATAACTGCCCTGTAACTACACTTATCTGTATCAGTTAGGCCTGGATATGAGAGGACTGGCTTAACAGATCCTTCTCCATCAATGCTCAGGCACTAACTGCTCTGATTCTGTAACTCTCTTTACATTTACTATCATTCCTCAATCATACATTCACTATAACTGCCCTGTAACTACACTTATCTGTATCAGTTAGGCCTGGATATGAGAGGACTGGCTTAACAGGTCCTTCTCCATCAATGCTCAGGCACTAACTGCTCTGATTCTGTAACTCTCTTTACATTTACTATCATTCCTCAATCATACATTCACTATAACTGCCCTGTAACTACACTTATCTGTATCAGTTAGGCCTGGATATGAGAGGACTGGCTTAACAGATCCTTCTCCATCAATGATCAGGCACTAACTGCTCTGATTCTGTAACTCTCTTTACATTTACTATCATTCCTCAATCATACATTCACTATAACTGCCCTGTAACTACACTTATCTGTATCAGTTAGGCCTGGATATGAGAGGACTGGCTTAACAGGTCCTTCTCCATCAATGATCAGGCACTAACTGCTCTGATTCTGTAACTCTCTTTACATTTACTATCATTCCTCAATCATACATTCACTATAACTGCCCTGTAACTGCACTTATCTGTATCAGTTAGGCCTGGATATGAGAGGACTGGCTTAACAGGTCCTTCTCCATCAATGATCAGGCACTAACTGCTCTGATTCTGTAACTCTCTTTACATTTACTATCATTCCTCAATCATACATTCACTATAACTGCCCTGTAACTACACTTATCTGTATCAGTTAGGCCTGGATATGAGAGGACTGGCTTAACAGGTCCTTCTCCATCAATGATCAGGCACTAACTGCTCTGATTCTGTAACTCTCTTTACATTTACTATCATTCCTCAATCATACATTCACTATAACTGCCCTGTAACTACACTTATCTGTATCAGTTAGGCCTGGATATGAGAGGACTGGCTTAACAGATCCTTCTCCATCAATGATCAGGCACTAACTGCTCTGATTCTGTAACTCTCTTTACATTTACTATCATTCCTCAATCATACATTCACTATAACTGCCCTGTAACTACACTTATCTGTATCAGTTAGGCCTGGATATGAGAGGACTGGCTTAACAGGTCCTTCTCCATCAATGCTCAGGCACTAACTGCTCTGATTCTGTAACTCTCTTTACATTTACTATCATTCCTCAATCATGCATTCACTATAACTGCCCTGTAACTACACTTATCTGTATCAGTTAGGCCTGGATATGAGAGGACTGGCTTAACAGGTCCTTCTCCATCAATGATCAGGCACTAACTGCTCTGATTCTGTAACTCTCTTTACATTTACTATCATTCCTCAATCATACATTCACTATAACTGCCCTGTAACTACACTTATCTGTATCAGTTAGGCCTGGATATGAGAGGACTGGCTTAACAGATCCTTCTCCATCAATGATCAGGCACTAACTGCTCTGATTCTGTAACTCTCTTTACATTTACTATCATTCCTCAATCATACATTCACTATAACTGCCCTGTAACTACACTTATCTGTATCAGTTAGGCCTGGATATGAGAGGACTGGCTTAACAGGTCCTTCTCCATCAATGATCAGGCACTAACTGCTCTGATTCTGTAACTCTCTTTACATTTACTATCATTCCTCAATCATACATTCACTATAACTGCCCTGTAACTACACTTATCTGTATCAGTTAGGCCTTGATTTGAGAGGACTGGCTTAACAGGTCCTTCTCCATCAATGCTCAGGCACTAACTGCTCTGATTCTGTAACTCTCTTTACATTTACTATCATTCCTCAATCATACATTCACTATAACTGCCCTGTAACTGCACTTATCTGTATCAGTTAGGCCTGGATATGAGAGGACTGGCTTAACAGATCCTTCTCCATCAATGATCAGGCACTAACTGCTCTGATTCTGTAACTCTCTTTACATTTACTATCATTCCTCAATCATACATTCACTATAACTGCCCTGTAACTACACTTATCTGTATCAGTTAGGCCTGGATATGAGAGGACTGGCTTAACAGGTCCTTCTCCATCAATGATCAGGCACTAACTGCTCTGATTCTGTAACTGTCTTTACATTTACTATCATTCCTCAATCATACATTCACTATAACTGCCCTGTAACTACACTTATCTGTATCAGTTAGGCCTGGATATGAGAGGACTGGCTTAACAGGTCCTTCTCCATCAATGATCAGGCACTAACTGCTCTGATTCTGTAACTCTCTTTACATTTACTATCATTCCTCAATCATGCATTCACTATAACTGCCCTGTAACTACACTTATCTGTATCAGTTAGGCCTGGATATGAGAGGACTGGCTTAACAGATCCTTCTCCATCAATGATCAGGCACTAACTGCTCTGATTCTGTAACTGTCTTTACATTTACTATCATTCCTCAATCATACATTCACTATAACTGCCCTGTAACTACACTTATCTGTATCAGTTAGGCCTGGATATGAGAGGACTGGCTTAACAGGTCCTTCTCCATCAATGATCAGGCACTAACTGCTCTGATTCTGTAACTCTCTTTACATTTACTATCATTCCTCAATCATACATTCACTATAACTGCCCTGTAACTACACTTATCTGTATCAGTTAGGCCTGGATATGAGAGGACTGGCTTAACAGATCCTTCTCCATCAATGATCAGGCACTAACTGCTCTGATTCTGTAACTCTCTTTACATTTACTATCATTCCTCAATCATACATTCACTATAACTGCCCTGTAACTACACTTATCTGTATCAGTTAGGCCTGGATATGAGAGGACTGGCTTAACAGGTCCTTCTCCATCAATGATCAGGCACTAACTGCTCTGATTCTGTAACTGTCTTTACATTTACTATCATTCCTCAATCATACATTCACTATAACTGCCCTGTAACTACACTTATCTGTATCAGTTAGGCCTGGATATGAGAGGACTGGCTTAACAGATCCTTCTCCATCAATGCTCAGGCACTAACTGCTCTGATTCTGTAACTCTCTTTACATTTACTATCATTCCTCAATCATACATTCACTATAACTGCCCTGTAACTACACTTATCTGTATCAGTTAGGCCTGGATATGAGAGGACTGGCTTAACAGGATCCTTCTCCATCAATGATCAGGCACTAACTGCTCTGATTCTGTAACTCTCTTTACATTTACTATCATTCCTCAATCATACATTCACTATAACTGCCCTGTAACTACACTTATCTGTATCAGTTAGGCCTGGATATGAGAGGACTGGCTTAACAGATCCTTCTCCATCAATGATCAGGCACTAACTGCTCTGATTCTGTAACTCTCTTTACATTTACTATCATTCCTCAATCATACATTCACTATAACTGCCCTGTAACTACACTTATCTGTATCAGTTAGGCCTGGATATGAGAGGACTGGCTTAACAGGTCCTTCTCCATCAATGATCAGGCACTAACTGCTCTGATTCTGTAACTCTCTTTACATTTACTATCATTCCTCAATCATACATTCACTATAACTGCCCTGTAACTACACTTATCTGTATCAGTTAGGCCTGGATATGAGAGGACTGGCTTAACAGATCCTTCTCCATCAATGATCAGGCACTAACTGCTCTGATTCTGTAACTCTCTTTACATTTACTATCATTCCTCAATCATACATTCACTATAACTGCCCTGTAACTACACTTATCTGTATCAGTTAGGCCTGGATATGAGAGGACTGGCTTAACAGGTCCTTCTCCATCAATGATCAGGCACTAACTGCTCTGATTCTGTAACTCTCTTTACATTTACTATCATTCCTCAATCATACATTCACTATAACTGCCCTGTAACTACACTTATCTGTATCAGTTAGGCCTGGATATGAGAGGACTGGCTTAACAGGATCCTTCTCCATCAATGATCAGGCACTAACTGCTCTGATTCTGTAACTCTCTTTACATTTACTATCATTCCTCAATCATGCATTCACTATAACTGCCCTGTAACTACACTTATCTGTATCAGTTAGGCCTGGATATGAGAGGACTGGCTTAACAGGTCCTTCTCCATCAATGATCAGGCACTAACTGCTCTGATTCTGTAACTCTCTTTACATTTACTATCATTCCTCAATCATGCATTCACTATAACTGCCCTGTAACTGCACTTATCTGTATCAGTTAGGCCTGGATATGAGAGGACTGGCTTAACAGATCCTTCTCCATCAATGATCAGGCACTAACTGCTCTGATTCTGTAACTCTCTTTACATTTACTATCATTCCTCAATCATGCATTCACTATAACTGCCCTGTAACTACACTTATCTGTATCAGTTAGGCCTGGATATGAGAGGACTGGCTTAACAGGTCCTTCTCCATCAATGATCAGGCACTAACTGCTCTGATTCTGTAACTCTCTTTACATTTACTATCATTCCTCAATCATGCATTCACTATAACTGCCCTGTAACTACACTTATCTGTATCAGTTAGGCCTGGATATGAGAGGACTGGCTTAACAGGTCCTTCTCCATCAATGATCAGGCACTAACTGCTCTGATTCTGTAACTCTCTTTACATTTACTATCATTCCTCAATCATACATTCACTATAACTGCCCTGTAACTGCACTTATCTGTATCAGTTAGGCCTGGATATGAGAGGACTGGCTTAACAGGTCCTTCTCCATCAATGATCAGGCACTAACTGCTCTGATTCTGTAACTCTCTTTACATTTACTATCATTCCTCAATCATACATTCACTATAACTGCCCTGTAACTAGCACTTATCTGTATCAGTTAGGCCTGGATATGAGAGGACTGGCTTAACAGGTCCTTCTCCATCAATGATCAGGCACTAACTGCTCTGATTCTGTAACTCTCTTTACATTTACTATCATTCCTCAATCATACATTCACTATAACTGCCCTGTAACTACACTTATCTGTATCAGTTAGGCCTGGATATGAGAGGACTGGCTTAACAGGTCCTTCTCCATCAATGATCAGGCACCCGCTGCTCTGATTCTGTAACTCTCTTTACATTTACTATCATTCCTCAATCATACATTCACTATAACTGCCCTGTAACTACACTTATCTGTATCAGTTAGGCCTGGATATGAGAGGACTGGCTTAACAGGTCCTTCTCCATCAATGATCAGGCACTAACTGCTCTGATTCTGTAACTCTCTTTACATTTACTATCATTCCTCAATCATACATTCACTATAACTGCCCTGTAACTACACTTATCTGTATCAGTTAGGCCTGGATATGAGAGGACTGGCTTAACAGGTCCTTCTCCATCAATGCTCAGGCACTAACTGCTCTGATTCTGTAACTCTCTTTACATTTACTATCATTCCTCAATCATACATTCACTATAACTGCCCTGTAACTGCACTTATCTGTATCAGTTAGGCCTGGATATGAGAGGACTGGCTTAACAGGTCCTTCTCCATCAATGCTCAGGCACTAACTGCTCTGATTCTGTAACTCTCTTTACATTTACTATCATTCCTCAATCATACATTCACTATAACTGCCCTGTAACTACACTTATCTGTATCAGTTAGGCCTGGATATGAGAGGACTGGCTTAACAGGTCCTTCTCCATCAATGATCAGGCACTAACTGCTCTGATTCTGTAACTCTCTTTACATTTACTATCATTCCTCAATCATACATTCACTATAACTGCCCTGTAACTGCACTTATCTGTATCAGTTAGGCCTGGATATGAGAGGACTGGCTTAACAGGTCCTTCTCCATCAATGATCAGGCACTAACTGCTCTGATTCTGTAACTGTCTCTTTTTCCTTTCTGTCTGCTTGGCTCAATACTTGATGACATCATAGCGCTAAATAGTCCTCAGAGCTGATTATTTTTGTCTTTATACTATGCTTAATCTTTCTCTTTTTATTTTTCCCTGCAGTATCTGACTTCAGTTGATTTTTGTGTAATCTGAATGTCTTTTAAATCTCTGTGAAATGTAAATTCCTACACTGTGCTTTGTCTCCCTCCTGTACACCTTTGCCAGCCTCCTCACCAGTAACCATGGAAGCCAGTGATGCGTCTCCTAGGAAACGCTATCTCTGCCTAACCTGATCATCCAGTGCGCATGCAACCTTGCTGATGATGCGCTGGGTGATTCCAATCAACTTTCTTATGCTTTAAAATAGTGTAGTTTAATGAGGAACCTAAAAGTCCTTCCTGAGCAGTTTCATTGTATTTAATTATATAGGTATCCTTTTTCTATCCTGAATATTATTTCCTGTTTGTGCTTATT
The DNA here is from genome assembly GCF_901001135.1 of Rhinatrema bivittatum. Taxonomy (NCBI): domain Eukaryota; kingdom Metazoa; phylum Chordata; class Amphibia; order Gymnophiona; family Rhinatrematidae; genus Rhinatrema; species Rhinatrema bivittatum. The sequence continues at coordinate 1,789 of NW_021821164.1, read as the reverse complement.
AGCTTCTATTTTTCTTCTTTTTACTTAAACTTGTTAACCTTCCCCCCCCCCCCTCACAGTACTTGCAATCTTAGTGATGACGTCACTGAAGTTCCTGCCCCCTCCTTTCTAACCTGCCTCCCCCTATCCAGCAGCTCCACGCCCGCCTCCAGCACAAACTAAGAGATAAAAATACCTAAATCACCCTCAGCAGTGACAGCAGCAGGAGGAGGGCAGCAGCTTCTTCTCTTCTCCTTTCTAACCTGCCTCCCCCTATCCAGCAGCTCCACGCCCCGCCTCCAGCACAAACTAAGAGATAAAAATACCTAAATCACCCTCAGCAGTGACAGCAGCAGGAGGGCAGCAGCTTCTTCTCTTCTCCTTTCTAACCTGCCTCCCCCTATCCAGCAGCTCCACCCCCGCCTCCAGCACAAACTAAGAGATAAAAATACCTAAATCACCCTCAGCAGTGACAGCAGCAGGAGGGCAGCAGCTTCTTCTCTTTTTATTTTTATATGCAGCTCTCATCTCAGGAGGAGATCTCTGTCAGCAGCAGTGTCAGTCTCTCTCTTTCTCAATCATTTAAGCTGACCATTGATCCTCCCGGTTTATTTCTTCACCTGTTTATTCCTTTCCTGCCATCCTCTGCCCTTCTCTCCATTGCTTGCTGTCACTTCCTGAAATGTTTTCCATCATTAGCTGCGACCCATCTTGGTCCAGAGTCCTTTACATTCTGAGTGCACGTCCTGCTCATTGCCAGAAGCACTAACAGTAGCTGATCACTGGTGTAACACAACGCTGCTTCTGGTAGCTTCAGTCCTCATCTTCTTTCACGGGTTCTTTTCTTTCACGGGTTCTTTTTCTTTCTTCAGTTCCGCCTGGCCTTTGTCTCTGGCAGTCCCTCGTAGCAGGACTGGGTGCTGTCCTCAGTCTCCTTCCTGCCACTGTCACTGCCTCTGGCACAACTCTGGCCACTAGAAAATCTGAACCTTCTGGACTTTACTTGTGGAGCTACAGGACAGGTAAGTTTTCTAACTATCATTTCAGTTTATGTATTTATTTATTTTATTCTGTTTACCCCTTTACATATACTGGTCTCTCCCCAAGCCCTTCCCACCAATCTCTCTCACTATTACAAGTCTCTTCTCACTAGCCTCTTTCCCCCATAGCTGCTAACTTACCCGTCTCTCACACACTCCATTAGTTTCTCTCCCTTTCCAGCAGTCAACCTATTGTATTTTGTACCCATGAACCTGCAAGTGAATTTTGAAAGGGACATTCCCCATGGATTCCACCACAGACTTTATATGCACGGATTTCAAAACTATCACTGATGGAGGTCCATCCCTCCCACCTCCTTCTTTGACCATGTCAGATGTCTGTCCCCATCTCTTCATGACCCATCACATTCAACTCTCTCTCCTGCCTTTCCCCCATGACTCCATCCCTAGTGCCTTCCCTCCTGCTATCTCTCCCTGTGGTTCTCTTCACTGGTCTTCTCCTCTTATGGCCCTTTTCTGAAAGCCTTCTCTCCTGCCCTTCTTCCCCTACCTTCGATTCCTTTCAGAGTGCCTTTCCTCTTGCCAGCTTCTCCTGAAGTCCCTTTTCTGATCCTCTTTCTCCTAACCTGTTCTGCTTCCAACTACTCATATCCCCTTTTCGAGTGCCTTCCCTCTTGCCCTGCTTCCCCCCACCCTTGACCCCTTTCCAAATGCCTTCTCGTCCAATATATTTTAAATCGTCAAAAATCGTTAGAAGCGATATTTAATAGGAATTCCCCCGATTTATCGTCAAAAATCGTAAATCGGGG